>NW_027397066.1:38337135-38431175 GCF_003265705.2 Callorhinus ursinus | reverse complement strand
TCTTCTTCTTCTTCTTCTTTCTTCTTCTTCTTCTTCTTCTTCTTCTTCTTCTTCTTCTTCTTCTTCTTCTTCTTCTTCTTCTTCTTCTTTCTTCTTCTTCTTCTTCTTCTTCTTCTTCTTCTTCTTCTTCTTCTTCTTCTTCTTCTTCCTTCTTCTTCTTCTTCTTCTTCTTCTTCTTCTTCTTCTTCTTCTTCCTTCTTCTTCTTCTTCTTCTTCTTCTTCTTCTTCTTCTTCTTCTTCTTCTTCTTCTTCTCTTTTTTCTTTCATTCTTGAAGGGGGGTGGTTGTTGGAGGGAAAAACATAGGGTGGGATGCCTGGGTGGCCCAGTTGGTTAATCATCTGCCTTCGGCTCAATTCATGATCCCAGGGTCAAGCCCCATGTGGGGTTCCCTGCTCAGCGGGGAGTCTGCTTCTCCCTCTCCCTCTGCCCCCCATCCCAGCTCGTGCTCTCTCTTTCTCTCTCTCTCTGACAAATAAATAAATATAATCTTTAAAAAAAGACATAGAGGCAATTAATATTTAAGAACTATATCTAGGAAAAATATTTGGGTGTGGTTTATGACCATGGAACTAACTGGAAAAAAATAGATAAGGTTTTTGAGGCAACTATGTTGGCTCTATTCTCCTAAGTTTTTGACAGAACTGAATTGTTAAGGAAACCATGAGTCTAGCAAAAAATAACTTGTGACTGAACCAACTCTTAGCCTCTAATTCCAACTTGCCATGATAAGAAGCATCCTGAATTTGGGTATTTCCCCATTCCCTAGAGACAGCAAACTTGCCTACACTCTTCCAGTGGGCAGAGCCAAAAGCTGCAGGGTATAATGGACAAAGTGGTTACTTCAAGATAACCAAATCCAGGCCTAATCAAAGAGCAGAGGATTTTTCAAAATACCCACCCAGCAGGATTCCATTAGTACCATACATCAGTGACTATAGGGTATGTTTCCTTTTTTTCACTTTTTTGATTAGAAATTTTTAATGGGCATATCCTGCCCCTGCTCAATCATTGTGTATTGGCTTCTTTGTATTAGCTGGGGATGCCGTAAGTTTGCCATTCTGTTTTATATGTTGCTATACCCACAAGGAATCACATTAAGACCTAAGGAAGAAGATAACATATCACCTAAAGATCTTAAACTTCAAGCTGGATTCAGTAACTAGATGAGGCTTTGGATTGTTTCCCTTCAAGCTAGGAATGCATGTGACCATAGAATGAATGTTTGTGTCTCCCCAAAATTGTATATGGAAACCTAACTTGCAATGCGATGATGTTTGGAGGTAGGACCTTTAGGAGGGGTTTAGGTCGTGAGAACAAAGCCCTCATGAATAAGATTAGTGTCTTTATAAAAGAGATCCCCCAAAACTCCCTTGCCCCTTCTGCCATTGTGAGGACGCATCAGGAAGATTGCTGTCTAAGAACCTGGAAGCAGATCCTCACCAGACACCAGATCTCCCAGTGCCTTAATCTTGGACTTCCAGCCTCTAGAACCATGAGCAAGAAATTTCTGTTGTTTACAAGCCCAATGGACTAAGTCTAAGTGTCTTGTAAGACTAGAAAGAAAAATGAAAATGGGTAATTGGTATTAAGAAGGACAATCTGTAGCAAAAAATACTAGCTTTCACCCAATCCATGTCTTCTTTTTCCTGGACACACAGGCTCCCTTGCAGTTAGGCATACATATATGACTGATAGCCAATGGAATGTGAGCAGAAGTAACTTTCACAACTTAAAAGACATGACCCTAAAAATCTTGCATACTCAAAACTTCAGACTCTTTCACTTCTTACCTGTTGGATTCATAGGTCTTCCTGGACCTAAGGAAGGGTAGAGCCACCATATTGAAGAAATGTGGGTTCTAAGTTGCTATGTGGAGGAAAGTCACTTGTACATCTGAAAGTAGAGGACAATAAAGAATAGTGCTTAAGAGCTTGAAGTTTGGATTCATACTTGGGTTCTATTTCCCCCATTTACAATCCATGTGACTTTAGGTAAGTCAGTTATCTTCTCTAAACCTTCATTTCCTGAATGTAAAATGGAGATAATAATAATATTAAAGAGTTGGTCTAAGGCTCATCATCCTTGAGCCTATTATCTTCCATAAGTTATGTTATTCATTTTACTTGTTATCTGAAAGATCCAATGGAGCAGTCTGATTTTATTGTCTTATGCAATATGTAAGTACTTTTAAATATGTGAATAAGGCCTGTAAAACAGTTCTTAAGGCACCCAGAACACAGAAGATTCAATGGTTATTATATATTATCACTATTGAATCAAGATAATATTATTAATTATAAAAGTTATTCAAACCTTCGCATGTTTATTTTGTACAGATATTTTCATGGAATCACGATCATTTATTACTATACTTTTTATCATAAGTGCTATTGTAACCTATCCTGTTTTGTCAGTCATTTTTTGTTTGTATATTTAGTGATGTAAAATATAAATAAGAAAATAACAACAAAAGAAAATAATCAACAAGTAAATACATTGCTTTTCATGGTTTAACTTTTATTGAAACATAATAAGTAGTAATCACAATTGATGATTATGTTTATCTATTTAATAAAAGTATATTAAAATTATAATTGAAAAGGCTTTGTTCTAAATTATTTATACCTATGACCATAATCATTAACTTCTGATAGTTATTCCTATGTTTAAAAAAATGTATACATTTTTGAGTCCCATCAAAGCAATATGGTTTATGTGCAGCAGAATTTTTTTGAACCTTGACACTAATGACATTTGGGATAGATAGGTCTATTTTTAGGGGGGCTGTCTTCGCATTGTAGAATGTTTAGCCACCTACCTGGTCTCTACCCCCTAGATGCCAGTAGCATTCATTCCTCTGTCCCCAGTGTGACAATCGCAAGTACTTCCAGACATTGTCAGATATCCCTGGAAAGCAAAATCACTCCTGGTTGAAAACCACTGATGTACAGCTTTCATCCCTTTATTTATCAAGTAATTAAAATGACTTATTGAGCATTTACTCTGTGCCTGGCACAGTTCTAACACGGGGAGAACAGCAGTGAATAAAACAGAAAAGTCTTTAGCGAAACTTACATTATGGGAGAATACGTGTAGAATAAACAAATAAAATGATCCATAATGTAAGATCAGATGGGAGAGATGATATGAAGAAAATAAAGCTAGGTGTGAGGATTGTATTAATTATGTCATTTATTTTCTGTGTTGTGATGTATTGACATCTGGGACTTCTTGACTCTGGAGGGGCTGACCCTCCCAGGGTTAGCCAATTTCTAGAGACAGTAAACAACTTGCCAGAGCATGGTTTTTAAATCCAAACTAATCCATCCAGACCCTTTCCCCTTAACCACTTCCTCTACAAGGTTTTTGTGCTCTGGACCACTATTCTGCCCTAATCACATCAGGGCCAGGTATCAGATAACTAGAAACAGCACCTGTGCTGCAGACACTGCTAAAATTATTCAAAGTAGCCAATCCTAAATCCGCCTCACCTGTTTACCCTGCCTCACCTGTTCCTTTACAAGAAATCACAATAAAGTTTCTTGCCTGCAGTGCCCCCCACCCCCCGCTGCCCCCACCACCTTTGCAACCCTTTCTCTTTGTGTCTTGATCAACTCTGGTGCTTCTCCATTTGGCCCCTCATGGTGTGTGTGCCCTCTCTTGGGAGCTGTGAGTAATAAACTATCTTTTCACTGGCAGTAGTCCCCTGATCTGTTGGCCTTACTGCATCTATTTTTTTAAATTAATATACCTATATTTTAAAATAAGGATAAAAAGTGGCAGGGCTCCATTTTAGATGGGGTGGTCAGGAAAGGCCTCTGTGAGGGAGTAGCATTTGCAAAACCAAAATAAACTGAATGAATCATGTTGATACTAGAAAAAGAATGTTCCATGCAGTAGAAACCACCAAGACAAAGGTCCTGAGACAGAAGCATGCATGTGTCCAAGGAAAAGCAAAGAGGCCAGTATGACTAAAGCACAGTGAATGTGAGGGATGAAAGGTAATAAAATTGGAGCGGTATCTAGGGGCCAGACTCTGATGAACATGGAAGGTCTCTGACTTTTAGCTTGAGTGTAATAGAAAGTCAATGTAGGCCTACTAGCAGGGAAGTACCTCATTTGATTTGTACTCTAGGAAGTTTCCTGTGGATGCTGTTCAGGGAACAAAATGTAGAAAGGGAAAGAGTGGAAGCAAGGAGACCAGTTAGGAGGAGGTCAGAATTTACTGTGATTTGAACTAGGGGAGTAGCCGGTGAGGTGGATACATTTTGATGTATAGGATCAATAGGATTTGCTGTGAACTGGATCTGCTGTGTAGGAGAAGGAAATTACCGGTCTGAGGGACTAAAGGACTACTGATGCCATTTGCTGACATAAGGAACAGTGTGAGGGTAGAGCAGTTATGAGAGGTAAAACCACCAATTCACCTTGGGGAATGTGAGGTTTGTGGTGCCTATTCAATATCTAAATACAGATGTTGGATAAGTGATAAACGTTTCTGTGCGTGTGTGCGTGTGTGTGTGTGTGTGTGTGTGTGTGTGTGTATCACTGATGTCTCAAGGAATGGTAGGTGCTGGTGGTATAAATTTTGGATTCATCAGTGTATATATAGTAGTTAAAGCCACTGAGATAGTAGAGATCAACTCATGACAATATATCCTGGTTATAGATACAGAAAAATAAATGAAAATAAATAGTATCATGAGTTTGGACTTGGAAAATATGATCTATAAAATGTCACAAACATAATAAGGAATAAAGGAAAGGAAAAATCCAATATAATTTTTTGTTAATTTATTGGTAATTAGCTATGCTGCCAAAAAAAAAAAAAAGAAAGAAAACACTTCACTTGAGTCCTCTGTAGATTTTTGGCAGCTATCAATTTATTTCTGCCTTTGTTAAAGTTTACTGAAGGAGAGAATCAAAAAATGGGATAATATTTCCCCTCTTCTTCCGTTGTAGTTTTCAGTCTATGAAGTAAAAGATATTTCAGTATTTCTTTATTTTAAATTCTTAACCTGGCTTATTACCATCCCATCCCCCTTTCTTTAATTTCTGCATTTTGGCAGGATGTGAGACAACTGCACTCATGATGGTAATGCATGGAGCAATATTGACTCCAATTGGTCTGTGTGGATTAGGATAATAATGGATCTACAATAAACTCTGACTACTATTCGTTAAAGTGCATTGCCAGCTCAAACACTAATGAGTCCTTTGGAGCCATTCATTTGCGCCCGTCTTTGCTAGACTGAGGCAAACTCTCAGAGTATAGTCTGCTGAGTTTCTCGATCTAGTCTAGTTCTTGATAAATTCTCAGTACAGAAATTATAACGATGCGAAAGTTTAATACATGATTATACAATTACAAAATATATTTTATGATTTGTATTATATATGCATTTTTAAAAGATTTTATTTATTTATTTGAGAGAGAGAGAGAGCACGAGCTGGGGTGGGGGCAGAGGGAGAGGGAGAGGGAGAAGCAGACTCCCCGCTGAGCAGGGAGCCTGACGTGGGGCTTGATCCCAGGATCCGGGGATCATGACCTGAGATGAAGGCAAATGATTAACCAACTGAGCCACCCAGGTACCCCTATATGTTTTATTTGTGTTTACTCACCTATCTAATGACCTGTCTATTTAATATAAATAATGATGAAAGATCATATATTGATGTCTAGTTTGAAAGATAAATGTTTTGAAGGCCTTGGAGGTAGGTAGGAGAATGGCAGAGACTTATTTCATCTAACAAGTTTTCCTACAGGGCTACTAACTGCCAGCAGTGATAGGGTGGGGAGACGCTAAGCTGAGGAGGTGAGTTACCAAGGAGTGCATCAGGCTGTGAACAGTATGTATATAAATTGAAAAAAAAGCAAATCCAGGAAAGGAAATCATGGAGGGTTAAAGCAAATGGACCATTAAAGAGCCGAGGTAAGAGGTTACGTAAAATAAAAACAAAATAGTTTTATAATTGGGAAAACGGCAAGGAAAGCCAAGGTTCATATGTACTACTGGATAGAGAAATTTAATTTTCATGAGAACAAATATTCAGTTTATCCTTAAATGCACACAGGGGTATACACACATGCCTGTACCTTTCTGTACCACAGTTTATAGTTACAAAACATCTGTTTTAAGCGACCCTCTCTATGGTTTGCTAAGCAAAGAGACATTTTAACATCACTGGATATAAAGTATCTCCAAGTAACGTTCTTCTTTGTATTTTCTTGCTGGAGTCTAAGACTTGACTAGATCTCTCATTTTGCCATACGCTTCATTGACCAATTCTTTTGAGGCAAGATTGAGGCATATTTGAACTTAAGATGAAGATGTTTAATTTACAAGTGAGCTGATTTGGTGTAGTTGAGGTGAAATTCTTTCCATTGCTAAAGGCTTTAGCAGAGATGTGGTTCTCTCTAATTAGTTGTTATATCTAACACCTATTGAGTGAGAAAATCTTAGCAAATCAACAAAGGTGCCCTTGGTTTTGTTAAAGCAAAGACCCTATGGTCAATTGTTAACCAGTCCACTGAATCTTCAGCCCATTTCATTCCATATAAATGCAGTTACATGAAGAGCAATCTGCAGACACTCGGAATATATGCAGCCCACTCATTCCCTTTCTTTTATTTTCCTTGATCTTTGAGCCATGCAAGTAGGTTAAGTATTAACCCAATACCACTAATATGTTGTATGTTTGCATGCTATAATTATTACACCAGCATCATTATGGGTTGCTCTTATTAAGATTGTAATTGTAATTGCCATTACAATTATCACTATCCTGGCTGACCCATAACAACTTCTCTCTGCAGGTGCAAGCAGAATTTGAATGCATATGGGGAAGGTCAAAGCTAGTTCATAATTCAACTTGTGAACACCGATTTCCTGCTAATATTTCCCTCTATGGGAAATTTAGGATTTTATTGAGAGTTAGAAGGTGATAGGTGATATGGAAAATAATAGAGCAAGCTAAGTGGGAACACGAGTGAAGGGAAGTTACAGGGCTGATGGAAATTTTAAATGGGGCAGTCTAAGTGGGCCAAACTGAGAAGGTGGCATTTGAGTTGATGTGAAGAGAGGAGCCATGCAGACATCTGGGAAATGAGCCTTCTCAGCAAAGGCCCTGGTTGCCAATATTATCTCCTACACATTCCCACTTCCTGGACTTTGCTTGCACTAACCTTTACTGGAAATGGAGATTTTACTAGTATTCCCACAAAACACAGGAATATCTGACTCCCATCACCAGGTATAACTAACTATAGGAAGACAATTACCTTCTATAACAAGGCTGTGTGCTACTCTCTGTTTTTAAATTTTCCAGCTTGGATAAAATTCTCCTAAAGTCTTAGTGATGTCCACAAGAAGTTCACAGTACACTCTAATACTCATGTGTTTCTGCCAAGTCCCCTGAAGTGCTAGCACTAATGGACACAGAGTTTGAATCTTATATAATAGATAAAACATTTAGCAGAGTTTTGCTACCACTTATGGATTTATTAAATTTCAGACAGGAAAATGGAGCTCCATATGACCTCAACTTGCCATGTTTCGTCATTTCTCTCTTTGGATTCTCCATTCCTGGTATCAATTTTTATAACACTCAGGCACAAAAATGACAACTGCAGCAGAATCATGGAATAGGGAGTACTTGTTCTAAAAAGAAAGAGATTCAGCGCAGACAAGGGTAAACGCTCTTACCACACTTGTTCACTAGTAATTATTTTAACTTTTTATTTCATTTTAAATGCACTGAATATCCCAATGCAAAGTTCGTGATGATGAAACATTTCATGATTTTTAAAACTTTAATAGCTTGGAGATTATTTACTGTGTCACAATTTTTATTTCGTCCAACGTAGAAAGGCAAATAAATGACTTTTGGTTCATCACCACACAACTCAGAGCAGACATCACTAATGGGTTAAAGCAGTGCTTCTTAAAGCTTAGTAAGTATGAAACTCACCTAGCAAACTTCTTAAAACACAGATTGCGAGGCCCCAGTCTCAGAGGTCTGAAGGTGCATCAGAGACTGCATTTCTAACAAGTGCCCAGCTGATGCCCATGCTGCTGATCAGGGACTACACTTTGAGAACCAGTGGAGCACTCTGCCTCATTGGAGCCTCAGAACCATTTGCAACACATAGCTACAGGCAATTAGCCAGCCAGAATAGTTTTCAATCTTAGCATAAAAGAATATCCCTATGTATAGAGATTAAAAAATAATCTGAGTGTTTTAGGGAAGATTTCTATTAATTTTGCTAAAATCAGTGTCTGTGCTTCTGAAAATTTTTACTGGCTAGTACCTCTAGGTCTTTCAGAAGTTGCTATTAGAGTGAAAGTACACCTTTAAGATTTTAGTAAGATCCATTGTAACCAAACTTCCTCTCTTCCTATAACTCCCCTGCCTTTGTCATTAAATAATCAACACTTAAGATTCAAACATACCAATATTTGGCAGAGCATCTAAATTTAACATTTAAGCTTTAAGCACTACTTGCATCTAAATTATAGTAAATTCTTTTTGAAGATGTGTAATGCAAATTATGAAGTAACTGGACTTGAACCTTAGAAAGATGTCATTGGAAATATTTTAAAGCCTTAAGGTGCTATAGCCCAGGATTCTTGTGCTCTCTAGTTGGGCATATATTTGAATTGTGGCTTCCTGTCTTTCCATTTAGAAATTGGCAGGTATAGAAAACAGCAAGAAGTAGAGACGTTTCTTGTACTCTCTAATATATTTTTCACTAAAGGAGAAAGCAGTCTAAGGACTCAGAAATTACAAATCTAAGCAGGAAGTAAGAATGAAGGGTAATCATGTGAAGAAAAGTAATCTGACACAGTTACACTGTCAGAACAGAGCGCTGGATACAGAAATAGATCGATGGACAGTCACAGTCAGCCAATTAGAAATGGCTTTTAACTATGCTTTTTCTTTTGAAAACCAAAGCATCCTATAGTTGTGTAATAAAACTATAGCCCCGTTCAACCCAAAAGAATAACATTGTGTTAAAACTTTCTAATCTGAATGCAGAAAGACTTTAGCACAAAAGAAAAGCTTCAAAGTAGAGGAGTCACGATGTTGACTAGAGTGGAAGATAAATATTCTTAATGAATAGCTTCACAGCCAAGTGAACTATGATAGTTTATCCCAGGGTCAAGTACACTACTCATATATTCCTTAGGTGCTCACCTGCCTGACCCAAATGACCGTGAGAAGGTATGCCTGGAGGCATTTTACAAAATTAATCTCAGAGGCACCGGGACACTAAAACTCTCCAACTGAAACCTCCAGCAATAGATAGGGAATAGGGCATGATTTGGCTGTTGCATTGAGCTTGAGAAGGATAAATAAATAAATAAATAAACAAACAAACACATGCCCTCAAGCATGAATAAGTCTTGTTTTAATAGAGTCCCATTACTTTTGCCTGACTTACTGCTGGTTTTGTAGTAAACTATGGGTATTTCGATGCCAAGGTTTTCTGGTTTAGAATCCTGCAAATTTTGAATAGTGATACCCATAAAAGGATCATCTGCTAACCTATGAATATAGATGATTTAATGAGATTGACATATATAGACATTCTCTGATTTATACTGTAGCAATAAATAGAAACAACAGACTAAATTTAAGATGATTGAAAAATCAGGGTGAATGATAGGATTTAAGACATACACCCGGTATTATCAGCTTTCTGACACTGTATCTATTTAAGCATTTTTAAGACGGTAATGCAGATTATAATGTCAAGTTCAACAAATTCTGATCTCCATGGCAACACTTGGGCATGCTGAAGTCACACACATGGTTATGAAACTTTTTGGTTTCACATTCTGGAGTCAGAGTTTAATCAGTTCTCTATCCTATTGGGAATAGGAAAAGTAGGGGAACATAAAGGGAGTCAGTACCTACTGACAGTTGCAATCTGTCACTTTCATTTTTCTGAAGGCTAAATAATAAAGACTTCCTGGACTAGAGATTGGGGTTTCAAACAAAAAATTATCTCCTTTGCTGGTTCCAGTGAAATGCCACCACACTTTCTTAATATAATTGGAGATAAGCCTTAGAAAGTGTCAAAGAAAATTCTTCTTCTCCTGTTCAGTTAAATTGTACCATTTTCCCCAATGTACAATAGATCTCCAAATTGCTAATAGAGTTATTTAGTAAGGCTAAGATTATACTGGAAAGAATATAGAGAGATTATTTTAATTTCTATTTATCATACTTTTTTTCATTATACTTCTTTTTTTCAATTTTCCTTTATTATGTAGTTTGCCAATTAGAGCAGGATCATGAAATATACATTATAGCAAAGAGGAAGTCACCATGATATTGTGCTCTATTAGTATACTTTTCATTTCACAGGTTGCAGATACGGGCCGATCCTTGATTTGTGTCTGAAATATTATGTCAGAGATTTTTTTGTGTGTGGCTAGCAGACAAAATATGATATTTCTATCACAGCCATGTGGCTATGGATACAGCCACCATGAGCCATCACAATCACAAAGATCTGAAGTAAAGTGAGCAGTATTTTGGTAGGTTTTTAGGAGTTATGACTTTGGAGAATCCATAAAATCTCACTTAAACTTGCAGTTTATACAAATATGCAAGTTATGTTCAAACTTGATAATTTTATCTGCAACTAGTAAATTAAAACAAATACATACTTAACTTCAGATATAATCAGGGTCATAGAAAAGCAACAACCTTCTATTAATCTGTAAGTGTTAAGCATGAGTCTTTAGAGAATAAGCATATGTCTTCAAAAGGTTTCTAGCAATATTTGATGTTCACTTAGGGTTTCAACACCTGAATCTCTTCCCCTTCCCCCTGTGACTAGATATAGCACTTCGTTTTTATCAGCAGTCTCACTGAACCCCTTTCAATAATTTAATAATTATGGGATTTCCAATAATGGTTCTAGAAGGCTAGGTGATTCCTTTCTGTAGAAAACAAATATAAACAAGTGTAGGAAAGGTCTTTATTATTTAGCCTTTAGGATAAAATGGGTAAAATGATTTTAAAAAAACAGCCATTTAAAGGCATTGGATTCTGACTAGAGGCATATAACAAATTAAGAAGTGTTTACTTAAAAAATTACAAGAGCTCCAAATAAGAATGGTGGAGGACAATGATTTTCTTGCCTAGAACTTCTTCCTTTTCTATTTCCCCTCAACACACACCCAGCTCAATCTGGAAGAACTGTAACTTTACCTTAAAGATAATAGGCTCTTCTGCCAGAGGTGTCAACCACAGTTCTGCGTGGAGAGTGAAAACCTGCAGGTTTACTCACCTTAACTGTCAGATTTGGCTTAGAATCACAGAAAAAAATCTGCACCTATGTTAGCCCAAGTTTGCATTCTGGTTTGTGGCAATCAGCAGGCCAAAAGTTTATTGGGGAGAGCTTACACATAAAAGAAGCAGAAAAAGAGTGAAAAAACCTCTCATTCCTAAGCTTTCTCATCTGAAGCAGACTCCAGAAATCCTGGCAAAATGCAAAAGGCAAGGGAGATGGAACACAGACTACAACTTTGAATGCTCTCTCAACCCATATACTGCTCCAATGGCAGAGAGTGGAAGCCTTATAAATTGAAGGTGTTGGGGCACAGCCTCTGCACATCAAAATCAAAGTCCTAAGTCAAAGGCAAAGGAAATATCACTTAAGCTACAAGTGTAAAGCAACTCATCACACATGGGGACATGTTATCATGATTCCCCATTAGAAACAAGGAAGGTCAAAAAGGCAATAGGATGATATGTTCTAAGTGCTAAAAGAAAAAAATTGTCCATCAAGATTCTTTTTCTAGCAAAACAATCCCTCAAGAAAGGCAAAATACGTTGTCGGATAAGCAAAAACAGATAATTTTACTAGCATTCACTACCAAAAAGAAAAAGAAAAGAAAATCTTTAGGGTAAAAAGAAAATTATAACTCATAATCATAGAAAAAAGTTGAGGAGCACCAAAATATATATTTATGTTCTGAATATAAATATAGCATGAAGCAGATTGAATCAATGAAGCTAATTTGATTTGAAGTTGTTAGATTTTACCAGAATTAAATCACTATTAACCAGAGGTAGATTGTAATGTTAAAGATAGATATTATGATTAAAGCAATCACTATAAAAAGCTTGAAAATATAGGTAAAAAACAGTAATTAAAGTGTTATAAAAATACTTGTTTACAAAAGAAAGAGGAAGTAAAGAAGGATCATATGGACATAAAATGATGAGACTTACACAAATCAAATAACAAAATGACAGATGAAAACTGAACTTGTTATCACTAATTACATTAAATATGAGTGAATTAAACACTCTAATCAAAAGTCAGATTGTCAGGGTGCATGGATGTCTTAGCTGGTTCAGTGTCTGACTCTTGATTTCGGCTCAGGTCATGATCTCAGGGTCATGGAATGGAGCCCTACATCGGGCTCTGCCCTCAGCATGGAGTCTGCTTGTCCCTCTCCCTCTGCTCCTCCCCCGACTCACACATGCTCTATATCTAGCTCTAAAATAAATAAATAAATAAATAAATAAATAAATAAATAAATAAATAAAATCTAAAGAAAAAGCCAGAGATTGTCATATTGGATTAGGAAAAAAAAGAAAAAACAAGATCTCACTACATGTTTTTTTTAATTAACAATTTTTACTACTTTATCAAAGCCATTCTTTTTTTCTTTTCTTTTTTTAAGTAAGCTTTATGCCCAATGTGGGGCTTGAACTCACAACCCCAAGATCAAATGTCTCATGTTCTATCAACTGAGCCAGCCCGGTGCCCCTATATGCTTCCTTAAACAAACTTACAGTGCTAGATAGTTAGGAAGTGCTCAAAACAAAAATAAAAATAAAAATCACAATAATGGGAATATGTCAAAGGGACTCAGGAAGAAACTGGAAGAGTTCCTAAAAGCCAAAGCTGGAGCAATTTGAGCAATAAAATAAAATAGTAATGGATTACAACTCCAAAATATAAGGTACTATTCATGAATCCATACTAATATAAACAAATGATCAACTAAATTAATATATGAGGGGGGGAGTAGACAAATCTCCTGTGCAGAAAAATTCCAAATAACTTATCTAGATACAGGCATACCTTGTAGATATTGTGGCTTGTTTCTAGAGCACTGCAGTAAAGCAAGTCAAATTTTTTTGGTTTCCAATGCATAAAATATGCACTGTACTTTATGTCTACACTGTACTACATTCTATTAGGTGTACAATAACATTATGCCTAAAACAATGTACACACCTTAATTAAAAATACTTTATAAAAAATTAAAAATACTTTATTGCTAAAAATGCTAACCATCATCTGATCTTTCAGCAAATCATAATCATTGATCACAGATAATCATAAACAAATGGTAACGAAAAACTTTGAAATATGGTGAGAATTACCAAAATGTGACATAGAAACATGAAGTGAGTAAATGCTGTTGGAAAAACGGTGCCAGTAGACTTGCACAGATGCCAATTTTCTCTTCTACTTCTATCATATCTCTCTTCTCATCTTCATTTATCTTCTTCTCAGCGTGTAAGTTTAATAGGCATTATCAATGTTAGCAACAGAGGGACCTCTTGGAAAGGTTAATGGATTTGGTGGCAGAGTAGCTTTAATTTCGTACACTCAGTGAAGGCATCTATTATTTTCTTTTTTATTTACTGAGATTTTAAAAGTAATGGTGGTTGGGTATAAAGAAAAGAGATGCTATTTTTTTTCCTGTTAAGAAGTGGGTGGGTGACAAAGAGTTGAAATGAAGCAAATAGATTTATTTTTTAATTTCATTTTTTGATATATTGAAAATTACTCAAAGTGGAAAGGAAGATTGTGAAGTCTGTCCAATCTTATTCTTCTATGCTTTATCTTGTCTTTGCTTGGTAGCTTCATCCTATGCTTGGTAGCTTCATTCTATCAATCTTCAGTATCCAAATAACTAAATAACAAAAGTTTCTGGCTTGCATAAGTTCTGGATATATTTCAAATGAGTTCTTCATAGGAGATGGTTAGTTTGAAAGGTGTTAAATGTGACTTAGTTGGAAAAAAAATCAGTACTTTGAACCTTTGAACATTCTTTTCTAAAAAAGGAATAGTTATTGTTGTTAGTCAATGGCAAATCTGCTTTTAAGTAGATATCCAAATTCTTTCTGTACAAAGCTCTCTTTAATTTTCTAGAAAGAAAATTACCGAGAAAGTATCAGATGCACAACTTTAGTGGAGAGCCCTTGATATCAGGGACTCTCTTACTGGGAGCCTATACTTATTTTTTATTATTAACATATAATGTATTATTTGTTTCAGGGGTAAAGGTATGTGATTCATCAGTCTTACACAACACACAGCACTCACCACAACACATACCTTCCCCAATGTCCAACACCACCCTACCCCATCCGCCCAGCCCCCTCCCCTCCAGCAACCCTCAGTTTGTTTCCTGAGATTAAGAGTCTCTTATGGCTTGTCCTCCTCTATGGTTTCATCTTGTTTCATTTTTTCCTCTCTTCCCCTATGATCCTCTGCCTTGTTTCTTACATTCCCCTCATCAGTGAGATCATATAATTGTCTTTCTCTGATTGACTTATTTGGCTTAGCATAATACCCTCTAGTTCCATCCATGTTGTTGCAAATGGCGAGATTTCATTTTTTTGATGGCTGTGTAATATTCCATGGTATTTATATACCACATCTTCTTTATCCACTCATCTGTCGATGGACATTTGGGCTCTTTCCATAGCTTCGCTATTGTGGACACTGCTGCTATAAACAGAAATAAAAGTCATCTGAATTGGCAAAGAAGAAGTCAAACTCTCACTCTTTGCAGATGATATATTTTATGTGGAAAACCCAAGACTCCACCCCAGACCTGCTAGAACTCATACAGGAATTCAGTAAAGTGGCAGGATATAAAATCAATGCACAGAAATCAACTGCATTTCTATACACCAACAACAAGACAGAATAGAGAGAAATTAAGGATTCGATTCCATATACAATTGCACTCAAAACCATAAGATACCTAGGAATAAATCGAACCAAAGAAGCAAAGGATCTAATCTAACGAAAAAGGGAAAGGATCTGTACTCAGAAAACTATAGAACACTCATGAAAGAAATTGAGGAAGACACAAAGAAATGGAAAAACGTTCCATGCTCATGGATTGGAAGAACAAATATTGCTAAAATGTCTATGCCACCTAGAGCAGTCTACACATTCAATGCAATCCCTATCAAAATACAATCAACTTTTTTCACAGAACTGGAACAAATAATCCTAAAATTTGTATGGAACCAGAAAGGACCCCAAATAGTCAAAGGAATGTTGAAAAAGAAAAGCAAAGTTGGTGGCATCACAATTCTGGACTTTAAGCTCTATTACAAAGTTGAAATCATCAAGACAGTGTGGTACTGGCACAAAAACAAACACATAGATCAATGGAACAAAATAGAGAACTCAGAAACGGACCCTCAACTCTATGGTCAACTAATCTTTGACAAATCAGGAAAGAATGTCCAATGGAAAAAAGACAGTCTAGCTATATTACAAAGCCATGATCACCAAGACAGCATGGTACTGGCACAAAAACAGACGTATAGACCAATGAAACAGAATAGAGAACCCAGATATGGACCCTCAACTCTATGGTCAAATAATCTTCCACAAAGCAGGAAAAAATATGCAATGGAAAAAAGAGACTCTCTTCAATAAACGGTGCTGGGAAAATTGGACTGCTATATACAGAAGAATGAAACTCGACCATTCTCTAACACCACACACAAAGATAAACTCAAAATAGATGAAAGACCTCAGTGTGAGACAGGGATCCATGAAAACCCTAGAGGAGAACATAAGCAGTAACCTCTTCAACATCGGCCACAGCAACTTCTTTCAAGATACATCTCCAAAGGCAAGTGAAACAAAAGCAAAAATGGACTTTTGGGACTTCATCAAGATAAAAAGTTTCTGCACAGCGAAGGAAATAGTCAATAAAACAAAGAGGCAACCCACAGAATGGGAGAAGATATTTGCAAATGACACTACAGACAAAGGGCTGGTATCCAAGATCTACAAAGAACTTCTCAAACTCAACACCCAAAAAACAAATAAGTCAAAAAATGGGCAGAAGACATGAACAGACACTGCTCCAAATAAGACATACAAATGGCTAACAGACACATGAAAGAATGTTCATCATTAGCCATCAGGGAAATTCAAATCAAAACCGCATTGAGACACCCCCTTATACCAGTTAGAATGGCAAAAACTGACAAGGCAAGAAACAACGAATGTTGGAGAGGTTGTGGAGAAAGGGGAACCCTCTTATGCTGTTGGTGGGAATGCAAGTTCGTACAGCCACTTTGGAAAACAGTGTGGAGGTGCCTCAAAAAATTAAAAATAGAGCTACCCTATGACCCAGCAATTGCACTACTGGGTATTTACCCCAAAGACACATATGTAGTGAAAAGAAGGACCATATGCACCCCAATGTTCATAGCAGCAATGTCCACAATAGCCAAACTGTGGAAAGAGCCAAGATGCCCTTCAACAGCTGAATGGATGAAGAAGATATGGTTCATATGTACAACGGAATATTACCCAGCCATCAGAAAGGATGAATACCCAACTTTTACATCAACATGGATGGGACTGGAGGAGATTATGCTAAGTGAAATAAGTCAAGCAGAGAAAGTCAATTATCATATGGTTTCACTTATTTGTGGAACATAAGGAATAGAATGGAGGACATTAGGAGAAGGAAGGGGAAAATGAAGGGGGGGGAATCGGAGATGAACCATGAGAGACTGTGGATTCTGAGAAACAAACTAAGGGTTTGAGAGGGGAGGGGGTGAGGGGATGGGTTAGCTCCGTGATGGGATTAAAGAGGGCACGTACTGCATGGAGCACTGGGTGTTATACGAAAACAATGAATCATGGAACACTACATCAAAAACTAATGATGTACTGAATGGTGACTAATGTAACGTAATAAAATTAAATTAAATTTAAAAAAAAAGGAAAAAAGACAGTCTCTTCAACAAATGGTGTTGGGAAAATCGGACAGCCACATGCAGAAAAATGAAACTGGACCATTTCCTTACACCACACACAAAAAACAGACTCAAAATGGATGAAAGACCTAAATGTGAGACAGGAATCCATCAAAATCCTTGAGGAGAACACAGGCAGTAACCTCTTCGACCTCGGTCCCAGCAACTCCTTGCTAGAAATATCGCCAAAGGCAAGGGAAGCAAGGGCAAAAATGAGCTATGGAGACTTCATCAAGATTAAAAGCTTTTGCCCAGCAAAAGAACAGTCCACAAAACCAAAAGACAACCAACAGAATGGGAGAAGATATTTACAAATGACATATCAGATAAAGGGCTAGTATCCAAAATCTATAAAGAACATATCAAACTCTACACCCAAAGAACAAGTAATCCAATCAAGAAATGAGCAAAAGACAAGAACAGAGATTGCAAAGAAAACATCCAAATGGCCAAAAGACACATGAAAAAGTCCTCAACATCACTCGGCATCAGGGAAATACAAATCAAAACCACAATGAGATACCATTTCACACCAGTCAGAATGGCTAAAATTAACAAGTCAGGAAATGACAGATGTTGGCAAGGATGCGGAGAAAGGGGAACCCTCCTACACTGTTGGTGGGAATGCAAGCTGGTGCAGCCACTCTGGAAAACAGTATGGAGGTTCCTCAAAAGGTTGAAAATAGAGTTACCCTATGACCCAGCTATTGCACTACTGGGTATTTACCCCAAAGATACAAAAGTAGTGATCTGAAGGGGCACCCGCACACCAATGTTTATAGGAGCCTTTAATATCAGCTCCATAGACCATGGGTCTTTCCAATTCAATAAACCCCGAGCAAGGGTCAATGGGGGGAAGAACATAGTGATGTTAAGCAAGTGGGGGGAAGAACATAGTGATTCTTTTCCTCCATTAAATCATAATTAGTAGGCCAGTATTTTTGAATTTTTGAAAGCATAAGTCACTTTGCTAGAAATGTGATAAGTGCGTGTATGTATAAGGTCACAGATTGACAACCATAGATATATACATGGATATACATTGGATAAAATACCCAGCTTTGCATATTTTAGGTAAGATTAACATGTAATTCATAATTCAAACTGGTATGTTTTTGAGAGCCAATGAAGAGGGGAATAATAATTATTTAAGGACAACAGTAAAAACCTAGACTATCCCAAGGCAAACCAGGGGATGTAATCATCTATTTCCTGGTAAATATATTTTATGTAGGAAAGTTTTGGTCCTAAAGATACTATCATATTTCAGAGGTCAAATTACTGCCACCTCTTAGGGATGTACAGACTCCTTTCTAGTTCCACTATGACTTTTGTTCTTTGTCGGGATGAACTATAGACAAATGCTCCAATGACTAGAGAAAGCAGTTATTTCTCAGTCTCAACTTGATTCACATCTTTGCCTTTTTTCCCAATTTATTCAAAAGTACTTCATGTCTACTGTCCAATTTCTTTTCTTCCCCCTAATTATATTATGGATTGTTTTATGAGAGTGACTTCTCTGAAATCCTCAAATGAAAATAGTGAGGGAGTTGAAATAGTCAATTCAATTTATTCTCTCAGTATGTGAAGACATTATATCCTCGACACTTTAAGGAAACCAAAGACATTAAGATATTATCTCTACTGCTATGGACTGAATGTTTGTGTCCTTCCCCAAATTCATATGTTGAAATTATAACCCCCAAAGATGATGATATCAGGAGGTGGGGCCTTTGGGAGGTAATTAGGTCAATGAGGGTGGAGCACTCATGAGTGGAATTAGAGCCCTTGTAAAAGGGACCTGAGAGAGATCCCTCGCCCCTTTCACCATGTGAGGTTACAGGGAGAAGACAGAAGCTATGCACCAAGAAGTGAGCCTTCACTGGAATGTGATCATGCCAGCCCTTTGATCTTAGACTTTCCACCTTCCAGAGCTGTGAGAGAGAGATTTCTATTGTTCATAAGCCAGCCAGTCTATGGTATTTTGTTACAGCAGTCTGAATGAACTAAGACACCTACCTTGAAAAAGATTATGATTGAATAGAGAGAACTAAACAAACATATAACAGCAAAAATGAGTAAAGTAAGACAGGTGCCATAAACAAAGTAGAAATCATACTAAAGAAATAATCATCATATCCATATTGGGGAATCAGGAGGAGTTTCATTAAAAATAATACACTTGAGACAAATCTTGGATAGATATTTCAGTAGGATGAGTTGGGGAAGAGAGAAAGGGTAGCATGTCAGGGTGCTAGACCAAAATAAATAACACAAAAAAAGGAATAAAAATTAATACTGGGTAAATATGTTGTAATTAAATGGAGTAACTGGTTTGGTGGTCAGGTTCTCTTACTTAGGAAAAGATTTGTGTCATCTACGTTAAAATAGCAATTTAAGCTGTAAGATTGGTTGGATTAATCTATGAGGAGAATGTAGTGAAAAGAAAGTAAGATTGAGAACTAGACTTTAGAAAATGTCTATTTCTGTGGTATAGAAACATAAGAACAACAAAAAGATCTACTAGACAATTGGGAAAGTAAAACAAAATAGACCTAAAGGTAGAAATGATTGCAAGAATTTGATTAGTGAAGACTAAACTATTTAGAGAAATCCAGGTGGATGGGACTGAAAATACATAACTATATTATATTAATACTGTGAGAGCAATTTTAGCACAGTGGTAAAGGTCAATGGTAGACCTAAATAGTTTGGAATTGAACTGGGAAAGGAGTGAAGACAGCCTGTGTAGATTATTTTTTTCTACAAAATTGGCATTAAAAAGACAAAATAGAGCATGATCTACATCATACCAACAACAATTAGCAACAGTTGAGGTCCTTAGGATAGTCACACTGTCCTTACACTACATTAAATAGAAAATAAAATCTGAACAGATGAAATAAGAGGATAATTTACCACACATTTCATTTTCACACATCTTCCCAATGGCTGAACACTGGCACAGAAATAAATGGCTGTGGCATGATTTAAAGAGAGAAAAAAGGCTAAATGTGACCCAGTATGTGGATTGGAAAGTAATCAAATATCATGATCTGTGGGGGAAAAGGCACCAATATAATCACACTACTAAGATAATTCAGTTGGAAAACAGGAAAAGATGGGCTTAAATTCAATCATAAAAGACAATTGATGGGATTTTAAGAAATCAAAACCTCTAAATATCTTTATTTGATTTGCTATTTTCATGTTATTTCTACTCATTTTTTAAAAAAGATTTTATTTATTTATTTATTTATTTATTTATTTATTTATTTGGGAGAGAGTGTGTGTGCATGAGCAGGGGAAGGAGCAGAGGGAGAGGGACAAGCAGACTCTGTGCTGAGCTCAGAACCTGACATGGGGCTCAATCCCAGGACCCAAAGATCATGACCTGAGCTGAAATTGAGAGTTGGTAGCTCAATTCACTGGGCCACCCAGGCACGCCTTCATTTTTTTTAAATGTACTAAACTAAAATCAAACTTTTTTTTTTTAAGATTTTATTTATTTATTCATGAGAGACACAGAGAGAGAGAGAGCGAGAAAGAGGCAGAGGGAGAAGCAGGCTCCCAAGGAGCAAGGAGCCCGATGCGGGACTCGATCCCAGGACTCCAGGATCATGACCTGAGCCGAAGGCAGACGCTTAACCATCTGAGCCACCCAGGCGCCCAAATCAAACTTTTTAGGTATAGTATTTTAAAGTTTAAGATACTTTGTATCTTGCTACACATGCAATACAAATATAATTATTTTAGCAATGGACCATGTAACTAAATTTGCTTAAAATGGAAATTCCAATTTCAATGGAATACTTCCCAATTACATCATGATCTTGGAATTATAATTTCAAAACTACCAATTTACATGCAAATACATTTAGAGATTGGTCTCTTCCAAACTAGTGCCTCTGGTAGACATTGTCTTTTTTCCATATTTGACATATCTATAAATTAAAATAATCTCTTTTACATGAACATTGTCATGTGACTATTAAAAACTATTCTTAGGCAGTGAATAGCAAATAAGTTATTTGCTTTCCAAATTAAAATAAGCCAAATATAAATGGTTAAATTATCTTAAAAATTAAGATGAAAGACAATTTTGCTGACAGAAGAACCTTTTGTAGTAGGCATAGAGAGAGAAGAGGAAGTATGAACTGGTATTGCAAGATCAAAGTACAGAATAAGTGGCAAATAGAAATGCAGAGAGAAAATGGCCTCTTAAGTTTTGGTGAGTTAGAAGAAATCTTGTGATAACATTTGAAATTCAGATGGGTAAGGACTAAAGTGGGCCACAGGCTAAGCTCTTGTCCGTGATTTGTCTGTAGGGAAAAGCATAGCTTCCCACTCTGTTAAGAACAGAAATAAGAATGGGGCGCCTGGGTGGCTCAGTTGGTTAAGCTGCTGCCTTTGGCTCAAGTCATGATCCCAGGGTTCTGGGATCGAGCCCCACATCGAGCCCCACATCGAGCCCCACATCGGGCTCCCTGCTCAGCGGGGAGCCTGCTTCTCCCTCTCCCTCTGCCTGCCGCTCTGCCTGCCTCTCTGCCTACTTGTTCTCTCTCTCTCTCTGTGTCAAATAAATAAATAAAATCTTAAAAAAAAAAAGAACAGAAATAAGAAAAAGAACAAAGAAGATTACTGAATGTGCCCAGAAATCAAATCTAAGGACTGACGTAATTGTTATACCAAACACTTCCTTCTATTCTGCCAGATAAGAGCAACTTAAATGATCTAGTTCAAAGAAGTAAAGGATTAAAAAATATACCAATTATTCTTTCTTAACTTCATCATAAAAGTAGTCTTCTCCACTTTCTGGATTTTGTTTTGGATATTTCCTTCTAATACTGAAAAACATATTACATATTTTGATAGGTCATCAATAATTTGAACAAAGAAGATCATAAACTACATTTTTATGTACTCTAAATTTGCTCAAGAGACCCATGGTTTGCAAGAGAGCATCAGGTTTTTTGATCAAATAGGAATATATGTCTGTATTTAACCCTGTCAGCAAATTCACGTTGTTTCCTGATCAAGAAATGTAGGTGTATCTACATATTTTTAAAATTTTGTTCTTAGTCTAGTGGGCTCATGGGATGTAAAGTGATGGCTTAATTGCTTGCATATTTGAAAAGATTGGTATTTTCTTGATGTGGGACCTTGTGCATTCTCTCAGAAAATTGTAGCTCAGTGACATATGATGACCTATAAATATTAAAATTATATTCATTTACAGGATGGGAAGAATTGATGCAAGGTGGTTTTGAATGATCCTTGAAATTGTAAAACATATAAGAAGAGAATGAAAGATTTTAGTTACTTAACAGAAAATCTAGACTATTTTCAGAGAATAGGAATAAGAACTTATAATAATATAACAAGATCCTATATTTTCAAACATTGAGCGAAAACTATTCTGTTTCAATTTCCATATTACAGGCAAAGAAAGCTAATAGTACCAGAATTAAAAAGGATAGAAAATTGGAATTTTTTTATAGCATGCTGTGGGTGGCTTCCAATTATTTTTCAATAAAGGTTTTGTGCAAATTTTTAAACTCTCAGGCATTTCAGCAGATACATTGCTTTCCAAATATTGCAAAGACATTTTCTTTTTTGCATTGTCTAAAATAATTTAACTTTTTGGCTCTGGCAATTTCAAAGGTTGAGGATCCAGAATGGGTTTCTTATATGGAAATAACTTTAGTACAATGGATTTTGCCCCACTCTTTATCCAAACAGCTGGATTAATTGAAAGCCCTTTGTTGGTTTTAGTAAGAGATTTAAAAAATAGTTATAAATAAGCATTTCACATTCCACCAAATAACACTCTCTTTAGAAGGATTTCAGGCATCAGATGACATAGAAGTGGGTAATGGAGATGAAGAAGAGGATGCTAAGCAATACGGTTTCCAAGACAGAAGATTTGTCTAAAAAGGATCTGCTTGCTGAGAAAAGAGGCCACTGTGTTCCTCTCACTTAAAATTCTCTGGGGTTTCTTATAGAAATACTTTCCTATATCTAAATTGTCCTAACATGCTAATGTTTCTCTTTTGTATGAACTTTCACATGGTAATAGGCAATATTAGCAAGTTCTATTAGTTACACTGAAGAAATAGCATTTGACTATCAAGGTTCACACTATTACCCCTATTAACAAAATAGGAGATAGAATTCCATTCCCTTATGAACTTTATTAATGGGTTATTGAAAGCCATTGTGTAATTCAAAAATGCACATACACAAGTGACAGTCACTGTAACAACTAATCACATTTTACATCATTCAGAGAAAAAGTATATTCTTGGTTCACACAACTGGAAAAGCAAGGTAAGAATTCTATAGAATAGCAATGGCACTTAGCTTGTGCACTCAGGGAGGAACCGAGCATACTCAATTGTCCTTTACAGGATCCCAGATGATGAGGTTTTGGAATATAGGTGAGGTTCGGTGGGGTGAGGCCGGGAGCCGACGACCAAGAAAGAATTCTTGAAATGTCTTGGTGCAAAATGGTGGTTTATGACAGCACAGGGACAGGACCCAGGGGCAGAAAGAGCTGCTGCCCCGGGGTTGTGAGGGGTGGCTGATTATATACTATGGGGTTGGGGGACGTAAGGAAATGGGAGGTTTTCAAAAGGATTTTCATATGTTAAAGAAGACTCACGGGATACTGGAGGCCTTGCCATTGTCAAGTTAAGGTTGTTTTTCCCCTCCAGCAAGGCATTAACATTAAGATAGTTGGGAACTTTTTGGAGGAACATTACATTCTTCCCACTTCAAGTATCTGTCAATGGACTGCATGTATAAAGACATTTAATTGTATCTACATTCCTTCTGGAAGCTAGGTTATTGATAGAAATGCTTTGTTCTTGTAGATCACTAAGATATTTGTAAACTGAGGGAGACTCCTGTCTTGCAGGATTGTGATCTATAGGTTAACTCTTTGTTTTTCCTTTCCTTAGCTTTAGGGCAGCCAGGAGTACCTAAGGAATGTCACATGTATCCCATGGGTAGGGGCTGTGGGGTGTCAGCTTCTACTTTGTCCTCATGCCTTCCGTCCCCTCAACACCAGATATAACCCATGGGTGGGTTATAGACTTTGATTCAAGGTTTATTTTAAAGGTAAAAGAGCTGATCTTGATTAAAAGTTTATTCAAAAGAATTGTAGCTACTAAAGCAAAAGTTTTCTCGAACTTCCAAATACAGGGAACTATAGATATTAAAAAGGAGATCAAGGACCATCAACGGTTTTAGTTTGTTTTTGGCATTTCTCCCATTGACCTCCGTAGGGATGCATTGACTTTGTATCCTTTATGGGACTAATAATAAAATGCCAAAATCTTGATATGTTTTATTTTGCACTTTCATAGTATTCGTTTGTTTGGTCAAACAAAAACTCAGCCTGGCTGATTTCCTACATCAAATCTTCCAAAACAAAAGGCAGTAGGGTGTTTGCTTTTTTTTATTCTTTTAAGAAAATTTTTCTGGTCACTTAACACTCTGATTCTTTTCACACATTCTAAGTTATTGCTTAATCTGCATGATGATATATACAGTCCATAGAAAGGAGAAGGTGTGCTTGCTTTATTTAGAAGAATACTAAACTCTGTGCAGTTTTCTGTGACATCAACCTCATTCACATTTAGAAATTTATGAAGAATTATACATAATTCAGTTCATTTTGTATACTCTAATTATTTCTACCCCTGGAAACTGGCAGATGTAAAGAAGCTCTCTATACATACAGCTATCCACTGGGAGAAATTATTCCCTTCAGAAAGTGTAACCTATAATAGGTTATATATCTATATCTATATCCATATATATATAATCTTTATATAGATTATATATATAATATATATCTATATATCCACAGGTATTTGCTGAGCATTTAACATGTCCCTAACACTGTATCACTCAGGGAAGTATAGAAGTACAGGACATTGCGTCTTAATTATCTAGAGCAAAAACTCCGTTTTTAAAATATTTCTGGTTTGTTACAAAAACTATACTTCTGTAAAATCTAATAAAATCAATTACTAGGAAAATGAAATAGAATTAAAAACAGACAAAATAAAGCCAATTTTTACTATTAGATTCAACTGAAAATATATTACATTTAACAAATATCATCAGAACAAGCATTACAGAAGAGAAAAGATTTAAAAACTGCACATATTGTTCAGTGAAAGTTTGCATCACTGTGATCATATGAAGAACCACTATTACAGTTGAACTGGTAGTTCCAGAATAGAAATTAAGAAGTTATGAGTAAAATAGTGATTCTCCACATGGAATACCTACTTCACAATTTGAAGATACATCCTACTTATCAAAATATAAGGTTTTAATGTAACAAATGAACTTGTTCCTTGCTTAACTTATCTAATATAGATTCTATTGGCCACAACAGTATTCACAGGGAATAACATATCTGAACTATTTCATTTTTTATAACTTATCATAGAGGAATCAATCTCAAAATGATATGTTGATAGCAGCAAAAGAAGTGTTTTAAAGCAATTTCAGCAAGCTCAAGATATTCATTCTTAATTTTTATCTAGGATAAAGAAAGTGATGCTGTATTTTCAAAATTCATCTTCAATTCTTCATCAGTAGCCAGTGCCAACAATTTATCCTGAAAGCTATTGCTGAGCTTTATTTAACTCATGATGAAAGAAATTGATCTTGGATTTCATTAATATCTGATAAGTGAATATCCTTTTGATGGAAAAGGACTTTAAATCATTCTACCAAATTTATAAGGTGCTTGTTGATAACTTTACACAAGTAAGTTATTATATTTACTACCTACTTACTCAATAATTGTTATTGAATTCTGGATCAGGTAACATTCTGTAGAAGCTCTCTTATTTCAAGAATCTCCCTTTTGTTTTTGCCTTTAAAAAACATCCTTCATTCCTTCTTTTCATGGAGGTATTAAGATAATTAGAAATACCAAAGATACCAGATAAATAACAAGATGCTTGTTGGATGCTTAACTCACAACTTTAAAATGTTGAGGCCAAACTGAATCTTTATATTTCACGAATGATGAGATTTTATTCTGCAATCCAAATATTTCAACAAAAATTTTCCTCTTAATAGCCATTATACTTCTGCATGAAACAACAGTGTTTGATTAGCTTTCATATTATCTCCACATAGAAAGAATAATCTCAAATTTGACCCTTCAGTTTTTAGAATCACAATTTGTATTGTATCACTAAATACATTATTTAGTGCACTTAAAAAAAAATCAAAACATTTCAGTGAAGTAAGGATTGTGAAGATGACTGATATTCTGGCACCAGCTCCTAAATCCGGATGATGACTCCAGAATGCTTACTGGCCTTTGCAGCTGTACCATTAGAGCATACTCCTACACAGAACTTGAACTCCAAACTGAATATTTTTATATACTTCACGTCGAGCTGTGTTTATTAGCACTGAAGCTAAAAACTGTTCATGTGCAAATTGCACAGATACTGAAAGGATTGCCATGCTAGGAATCTCTCTGGATTTGCTTAAACTGCAATGAAAAACACTTTGCTAACTCTCTTTATCGTATGACTTGGTCTTCCCTATCATTGGTTTGTTTCTGCAGTTGATGCATGGTGTCACTGAAGTGTGGTACTTGCACGATCTTTTTGCCCACTATTTTCAAGCTAATGCCTCTGAAATGGTCTCGGGGCAAGAACTCAGCAGTTAGGTATACATAGACTTCTAGTGTTAGCTCATAATGCTACTATAATCAGCTCACAAAACACGAATGGTCATATAGAAAATATTAAACGTTTACTTCCATCAACTTTTTAATTCAATACCTTTCCTTTCTAAGATACTTTTGATTTTGAACATGTCTTTATGTGTGAATTCAAAAGCTATTTAAGTCTCATGGTTCCCTTGCCCCATTAGCCAGTGCATTAGCTAGAACACGCTATAGTTTTAACACTTCATCATCAATTATAATGATTAAATAGAACTTTGTATAATATAAACTCTTTTGATCCTCATTTCTTCAGAATCACTTTCATCACCATGAATTAGTTTTGGCTGCTGCTATATTTTGAGAAGACTTATCTTTTCTTGACACAAGTGTCCAGTGAAGCTTACTTGCATCATCATAATTAAGTTAGAGTTAAATAAATAATAGAGATTTTTAATTCCCTGACTTAGCTAATAATGTTAAACTGTAAGTTAAAAACCAGGCTTTATCAAAAATGAAAGTGATCTTAAAAATATCTTGCAAATATAAATAAATCTTTAGATATACTCACATATTCATACAAATGTGGTTTACAGTTGTCAAAGTAATATTACAGTATACTGTGGTCTTACTGAGTGTGACCAGTATGCAGATCCTGCTATATTACTCACTGTGCCAGTTCAAGAAACATTAAAATTGTTCCAAAACACAAGTGCATTAAATCATGAGCTTGGGTGTCATGTCAATGTCAAATTGCTGGAAAAGTTTCTGAATATTTTTCCTGCGCTCATATTGTCACAGCCTATAAGAAACGGTTCATGGACTGGTAACATTTTGAATATCATTACTATACATTCAGTCATGGTTCCTGAAGTGGTGAGCTTAAATCCTAGACCCCCTTTGTGATGTGCAGTGTGTTTGTGTATCAGAGAAGTGAGAGTTAATATGAGGGAGAGCAACTCTAGATGGTGGAGAGCATGGAGATACTAATAGAGGAATCTGATCTCGTAGTTGCAGGTACTTGCGAGCCAGCAGAGCTTCTTGAGCGAGGGAGTGACATGATGGTAAGTCACATTTTAGCAGCCAGTGCCCTGGCAGAAGGTCGGAACATCATGGTGATCTTGAGCAACCACTCATTGTAAAGATAAGAAAGATAAGAAAACCATTATGTAAATAATTCACCAATAGAACCAAAGCTAGTTCCCCAAAATATAAACATATTTATAAAGGTTTTGAAAAAAAACTAAATAAAATATACACAGGAAATCTCTTGTATGCCTTGCCATATTTAAAGATAGGTGACAATGGAATGCCAAGAGCAGTTAAACTTACAAAAACACTGCGGAAGACCTTAACTTGACCCTGCCTGAGAAAAATTCTCTGATATTTAATTGTCTTTGCAAAAAGACTCTTAATTCAATGACGTGGGCAGTTTTCAGGTCACTCCATTCCCAACAGCTATGTGATATGCATTAGCCATGACTATGGAAGCGTAAAGAAATTAAGCAACTACAGAAGACATTAGGGAACTATAAAAATTCAAGGACTGAAAGTGGCAATGTAAAGTTGCAATTAGCCTATTTTTATTCTTTTTTGGATGACATTTCACTAATGTACATAAATTTGCAAATAGCAGAATAGAATGTAAAGATGCATTCCCTGAATTTTTACAAAAATTGTAAATTTATTATGGTAATAGTAGTTTGAATTAATTTAAAACCGTTAATTCTTCCAGGGATATACCAGACATTATGAGTTGACTTTAAACAACCATTTCTCATTTTTAAATTTGGTATGCATTACTTTACCGCATATGCAAGATCTTCGGGAAAAGTTGACTCCATTCCCAATGCTAGAGGTGGGAGAGGAAAATAGGACACAATACCGATGGGGAAAAAATGGGGCATAACTTATTCCTTACCTTTTCAGTAATCCCATAATTACCTCCGACTAGACAATCTCCAACCCACACAATAAAGTAATCACGTTCTTTGAGAAAATGAATAAAGAACCTATTTAGTAACAGAAACAACCTCAGAAAAATAAGAGCTAGAGGCGAATAATGGATTGTACATAGCTATTTTTCTTTATATAAAGTGGTAGCTTGTGGAAACAGGGGTCAGGAAAGGGAATGGCTACAACTCTGTGAAGCTAAAATCTGTTCAACAAATGGGATTCAGTTGGTTCTCTTTTCTTGTGGTTTTTGCATGACATTGCATCTGGAGGTAACCTCTCCAAAAATCACTGCACTAGAATGAAAGCCCCCAATAGAAGTTAACTTCACAATAACAGAAACTTTCTTTTCTTTCTTTTTTTAATTATGTTCAGTTAGCCAACATATAGTACATCATTAGTTTTTGATATAGTGTTCAACGATTCATTAGTTGCATATAACACCCAGTGCTCATCACAACATGTGCCCTCCTTAACACCCATCACCCAGTTACCCCATCCCCCCACCCCCCTTCCCTTCTGAAACCTTCAGTTTGTTTCCTAAGAGTCCAGGGTCTCTCATGGTTTGTCTCCCTCTCTGGTTTCTTCTTATTGATGAATTAGTTAATTAATTCAAGAAACAGTTATTGAAAAATCTATGTCGAAGGTATTGGTCTTTGCCGGAGGTGTTACAAGTGTCTACTCTGGGATTTTCATTATACTGTGGTAGAAAAGCATGAAAAAGATAAACAAAAATATTAATAAATTAATTTCAAAAAGTCATTAAGCAAACCAAGCAGTTTTGTGATAGAAAATAATGGCGATAGAGTAGTGGACCATTCAACAGGATGATCACAGAAGGCCTAAAGAGATATATTTTACTAAGAATTGAATGAAGAGGAGGTAGATGAATGATAACCAGAGGAATTACTTTCCTCTTAGATGGGGACCACAAATTCAAAGGCCTCAAAAGGCAAAGGGCTGGGATCTGATTTGTTAATTTGCCGTTGAATCCCCAGTACCTGGAAAATATTGAGTACATGTTAAGTGTTTTAATAAGTTAATAAATGATGATATCTTTTTTACATTTGGAAAGATTAACCAAGGGAGAGTTTTGTTATTTGCAGAGGGCCATGTACACATTTGAGGAAGCTGGAAGTCATAGATGAATCTCGTGCTTCCTTGAGTTTTGTCATAGTTTGTAGTTCCACAATATACTGTTTATTAATTTTGATTTATCAATTTGTTCTCAAACCTACAAGCAGTTTTGTCTTATTGATTTCCATTAAATATGACAATTAAATACTAATTTCATAATAAGCAATGTGAAAATTTTTTACTTGAACTCTGAATGGACACAAAAGTGCTGAAGGCTTGACATAAGAAGATGGAAACATATGAAACTAAACATTCATGTAGGGGAAAAAACCAAACATGGGAAAGATCTGTTATATAGGCTAAGACCAATATTTATTTAAACGCACATGATGAATGTTTTACCACGTAGGTTTTTGTTAGAACAAATTTACAATATTCCCAATGAATTATGGAAGGTGTTTAACTTGGAAAATAAGTAAAAGCAAGGTAACATTGAATTGTAAAAATATTGAGGTTGAAAATACTCAGATGTATTAAAATATTTTTAGCATGGTGTATTTCTGGAAAGGCTACAACTGCTTTCCTTGTTGCAAACCTCCCACCTGGTTAGGTAGAATTATTTAAAATCCTTGAAGTGAGTCTCTGTGCAGAACCTCTTGGCAAACATAGGAAGTGCTTCTTACTGAATCTGTCATCCTACTACTATGGCAATTTCACATTTGTTACCATAGCAAAATCTAAAATTACTTTTGTGTTCTACCTAAAATCTCAGTACATAAATAATAATTATCATAGACTGTTTTGCCTGAAACTTAGATTTAACTTGAAGTAGTGACTTTCTATTTAAAACAAAATATGTGGGTGCCTGGGTGGCTCAGTTGGTTAAGTGACTGCCTTCGGCTCAGGTCATGATACTGGAGTCTCTGGATCGAGTCCCTGGATGGAGTCCCGCATTCCCTCGGACCCTCCCCACTCTCATGTGCTCTCTCTCTCTCATTCTCTCTCTCTCAAATAAATAAATAAAATCTTAAAAAAAATAAAATAAAACAAAATATGCTATACCAGTACAGAAGTCTAATTTTCTTAAATCATCTCTCCCCAGGGTATGGTCTTTCTATTGCTTACCTATTTCCCACTTGTAACTATTGACAAACTTGTTGCAATTCATGACTTAAATTACTTCCAAGGACCACAACAGTTTTAACTTAGTGTTTGCTTCATATAGTACTGAAAATAATTTTCATTAAAAATTTAAAAATTTTCTTATCTGATATATTCTCCATGCAAAAGATATAATCCAGAGACCAAATGGTTTATTAACTAGATCTAACAGCTGGGTAATAGAAATGGAAGAAATTCACGGGGGTTTCTTCCACTGGACTGTAAAATCATGAAAGCAGGTACATTATATATCTTGGTTACAAATTATTGTTTAATTCCTTTCAGCTTGCAGAGGCCTTATCTAATTTAGTAGGTACTTTGTAACTTTTGTTCAGTGAGTGATTTATTGGTGATAATTGGAAAGACAACTTAGAAAAGAGAGATAAGAGTTTGAGAGACTTGAAGATGTTAATTAGAAAATAAGCATCGTTGGGGGCCTCTGGGTGGTGCTGTCTTGGTTTTGACTCAGGTCGTGATCTCAGGATTGTGAGGTTGAGCCCTGTGTCAGGCTCCAAGCCCAGTGCAGAGTCTGCTTAGGACTCTCTCTCTCTCCCACTCCTTCTGCCTCCTCCCCACTTTCTCTCTGTCCCTCTCTCAAATAAATAAATAAATCTTAAAAAAAAATAAGCACAACTGGTTTGGTCTGACAAATAAGGAGCTTAGAAATTGTCACTCAACCCTAACAAGTAGAAAGCTGAATAAACTGGAAAATAAGCAACTCTCCTTAGCTATTTCAGAGAGTGAGTTCACGATAAACCACTGCTCCTAAAATTGGAGAGACAGACAGGCAGATACAGAGAATCACAACTTTCCAGCGCAGAAACTTTCACAGAAACCAGTCCTGGGGTTGGGAAACCTGAACTGTAATTAGTGAATTGCTCTTGAAGGTTTTGTGTGGATACGACTACGGTAAGAACTCTAAGTGGGGGAAAAGCCCCAAAAAACAAAAAACAAACTCCAAGGGCACCCAGTCTTAGGGAGCCTCCATACATTTGTGAGTTTTACCTCCAGGAGCTCTACCAGGTCCTCATAGTTAATAGTGGAGAAAAATTTCCTCATGCTTCTAGCAGGAGAAAGGGAAAAAGAACCATTTTGAAAAATCCATATAAGAACAACTCAAAACTCTGATGGAAAGTATTAAGGAACAAAAAAAAATTGAGGCTCCATATTCATGGATAAAAAGATTCAATATGGTCAAGATGTCAGTTCTTCACAAATTGGTCTGTAGATTCAATACAATCCCAATCAAAATTTCATCAAGTTAATTTATGGATATCAGCAAACTGATTCTAAATTTACCTGAAAGGACTGAAGATCAAGAATAGCCAACATAATATTGAAGGAGAACAAAGTCAGAGCACAGATAATACTCTTCTTCAAGACTTACTATAAAACTATAATAATCAAGATAGTGTGGTTACTGGTAAAAGACTAGACAGATCAATGGAATGGAGTAGATAGCCCATAAATAGATCCAGAAGTATGTCAACTGATCTTTGGCAAAGGAACAAAGGTAATATACTAGAGCAAAGAGGGTATTTTCAACCAATAGTGCTGGAACTGGACATTCACATGAAAAAAAAATAGACACAGACCATATGCCCTTTGTGAAAATTAACTCAAAATGGATCACAGACCTAAATGTAAAATGCAAAAGTAAAGAACTCCTACAATATACTATAGGAGAAAATCCAGAAAACTCTGGTAATGACTTTTTAGGTACAACACTAAAGGCACCATCCATGAAAGAAACAACTGACAAACTGGACCTTATTAAAATTAAAAACTTCTTCTCTGCAAAAGGCAATGTCAAGTGAATGAGAAGACAAGCCACAGACTGGGAGAAAATATTTACAAAAGACACATCTGATAAAGAACCATTATCCAAAATATACAAAGAACTCTTAAAATTCAACATTAGAAAATGAACAACCCAATTAAAAATTGGACAAAAGTGGGGCACCTGGGTGGCTCAGATGATTAAGCATCTGCCTTTGGCTCAGGTCATGATCCCAGGGTCCTGGGATTGAGCCCCACATTAGGCTCCTGGCTCAGCGGGGAGCCTGCTTCTCCCTCTCCCTCTGCCTCTCTCCCTGCTCATGCTCTCTCTCTCTCTCTCTGTATCTCTGTTTCTCAAATGAATAAATAAAATCTTTAAAAAAAAACTGGACAAAAGACCCGAACAGTTACCTCATCAAAGAAGATATACAGTTGGCAAGGAAACAGTTGAAAAGATGTTCAACTTCCTCTGACATCAGGAAACTGTAAGTTAAAATGAGATGCCACCACTCACCTTTTGTGAGAATGGACAAAATCCAAAGCAGATGATCCCAAATGCTGGAAAGGATGCAGAACAGCAGAATCTCTCATTCATCTCTGGTGGGAATGAAATGGTACAGCCACTTTGAAAGACAGTTTGGTGGATTCTTCCGAACTAAACATACTCTTACCATACTATCAAGCAACTGCAGTCTTTGTATTTACCTGAATGAGTTGAAAACATGTCAACATACAAACTTGCACATGGATGTTAATGCAGTTTTATTCATAATTGCCAAAAGCTTGGAAGCAACTAAGGTGTCTTTTCGTGGGTGAATAGATTAAAAAAAAAAAAAACAAAAACCAACACTTCAGTACATCAAATGAGATTCAGTGCTACAAAGAAATAGGTATCTAGCCATGAAAAGACTTGGAAGAAACTTAAATATTTATTATTAAGTAAAAGAAGACAATATGAAAAAGTCTACATACTGTATGATTCCACTATATGGCATTCTGTAAAAGCAAGAATTGTGAAGCAGTTGAAGTATCTGTGTTTGCCAGGGTTTAGAGAGGAGGAAGGGATGAATCGGCAGAGCAAAGAGGATTTTTAGGGTGAAAACGTTCCGTATGATACTATAATGGTAGATACCCCTACTTCTACATTTATCAAGATCCACATAGTGTATGACATCATTAGTGAACCCTAATGTAAACTATGGACCTTGGAAGCTAATGACATGTTAACCTAGGTTCGTTGGTCATAACAAATGTACTCCTATCATCCTGGATATTGAAGGCAGGGGAGGTTGTGCATGTGTGGAGACAAGGAATACATGGGAATGCTCTGTAGTTTCTGCTCAATTTTGCTGTGAACCTAAAACTTCTCTTAAAAAATACAAGTTTGTTTTTAGTTTAAAAAATAGGCATCATTGAATGATCACCATGAGATGATTGAGTAATGATGAAGTGCATTGGCATTGGAATCAGTCTAACGTGGGTTTGAATCTTGGCTTCATCTTTCATGAGTTGGGTGACTTTGGGTTTAATTTTTCAAATCTCATTTTCCTTCTCTCTCAAATAGGTTCATAATTCCTAAATTATATGCTCTTTGTGAGGTTTGTGTGGGCTGTTGTTTATAAAGGCACTGACTCCCCCTTTTTTCTTTTTCTTTTTTTTTCAAAGATTTTATTTATTTGACACAGAGACAGACAGCAAGAGAGGGAACACAAGCAGGGGGAGTGGGAGAGGGAGAAGCAGGCTCCCCGCCGAGCAGGGAGCCCGATGCGGGGCTCGATCCCAGGACCTGAGATCATGACCTGAGCCGAAGGCAGTCGCTTAACCAACTGAGCCATCCAGGCACCCCTCCCCCTTTTTTCTTCCTTCTCTTCTCTTGCCCCTCCCCTTCTCCCTGCTCCCCCCTCCTCCATATACTCTTTTGGCTTGGACTGAAGAGCAATGAAGTCAGGAATGGAGGAAAAAAACGGCACAAAGAGCCAGACATCCACAATGTCACTTATGCAGATTCAGTTCAACTCAGCTTTCTGGGGTTCCTTCTGATTTGAGGCATGGGAAGCTGGGGGGCTATCCTTATACCAAGTCCCAACGCATGCTAATCTATCCACAGCAGATTCCCTGCCTTGTTAATTAGGCTTCTGATTTGCTTCTAGAATGCCAACATTCCCTAAAATTCTCAGCCCCTAGACGGACTCCATATTTGTGCATTCTTATTGCAGTGCCTTCTTAATTCCTATATTCCATCTTCAGTATTAGATTCTTGCCTTGTTCTTGCTAGTTTCTTCCAAGGTCAGTAGTCCAGCGTCTGAGCTAGACAAGAGACTGGAATGATTTTGTCTGATTATTAGCATTCTTGATGCTGATTGTCAAATCCCAACAGATGGCAATAAATGATGACACATTCAAATTTCCAACCTCTGAGCTCTCCTCAGAAATCCTTTCTTTGTAGTTAGTCATTTCCTCTCCCCTTCCTCAGAAAGGCTGTCATATCTGCTCTGGGGGACAGGAGGACTGTAAAGTTCAGGTAATACTTGATTCTTATTTAACAAATCAGACCACTCGGTGAGGACATTCTCAACTTCTTCTCCTCTCCCTCTGACCTTATTCAAACCTTAATTCATGTGTATTAGTTTCCCAGGGCTGCCATACGGACTTGGTGACTTAAATCAACAGAAATTTATTCTTTCCCAGTTCTGGAGGCCAGAATGCCAAAATCAAGTGTCAGCAGGGCCACACTCCCTACACAGGCTCTAGGGGAGAATCCCTTCTTTGCATTTTCTTGCTTCTGGAAGTTACCAGCTTCCTGGCTTGTGACCACAACACTCCAGTCTCTGCATCTGTCTTCATTCTGCTTTCTTATCTCTATATCTGTGTCAAATCTCTCCTGCCTTTCTTTCATAATGACACTTGTGATGGCATTTAGAACCTACCTGGATAATCCAGGATTATCTCCTCGCCTCAAGATCCTCAGTGTAATCACATCTGCAAAGACTCTTTTGCCAAATAAAGTAGCATTCATATGTTCCAACGATTTGACGTGGATAATTTTTGGAGGGCTATTTTTTAGCCTATCACATCGTATTTTTCTCTCTTTCCTATGTCAGTGGAAGAGCCATTCTTTACTTGTTCTTCTTTACTCTTGATCTCATCCTGCCTTAGTTCGGTTCCCCTAATGTCAGAGCCTGACACAAGCATATTATCATTTGGGAGGTGGTCCCAGAAAGCAAGAGTGATAAAATGGAAGTGAGGAAAAAAAAAAAAAAGGAGAAAAGGCCAATTGCTGTACTGCAGCAGCCACAATACCCAATTCTTTTGTGAGGCGACTGGTTGTGTCATTTGACCATTTATTAAAATTGTGCTGTTTGTCATTTGTTATTGATTTATAAGAATTCTTTATGTATTTTGGATACAAGCACTTTGACAGATTTAAATATTGAAACTATCTTATTTCATACTGTGGTCTATCTTTTCACCTACTACCGATCAGTCTGTGCCAAAATGCTCTCTCATCAATATTATTTCTTGGTCATATCCCTCAATTTTTCTTAACAAAGTTTCAATTTTGTCCTATAATATTCACATTACTTTTATTCTTTCGATAAAGAAATTTAATGTTCCATTTCCCAAAATATATTCTGTTATGAGCATATCTCTTTCAAAACATTAGGTCCACCTACATTGATTTTTCTGGGGAGTTTCATTAGTAACCTCCTGGTGTTCATATGGAATAATACACAAAAGTAGCTCTATGGCTTCTTCTTTTCTTAGTATCCTGAGAATAAGACATTTTTTTTTTGGCCAGGCTTTTGAATCGTATTTCCAGAAAAATGGCCTCACTACAACAGGCCTGTACACATGCAAACATTCAATTTCATTTAATTTGGTGCAAATATGAACAAGACAGACTGTGTCCTGAAAAGGTTCACCATGCAGGAAAGAGAATAAAACAAATAAACAAATCACAGTGAACCCCAAGATAGGGTAGACTTTTAAAAAGAAAATAAAGGAAAGAAAAGTACAAAGTTCCCAGCACACAATGTCTCCTAGAATAGTGCCTGAGCTGAACCGCAGTTGTAATTGAAATGATTTGTTTGTTTATATCTCGGTGGTGGGTTTTGGAACAAAGCTAGAGAGAAGGTGGCTGGTGAAGTCAACTTAATGAGTAAATGTCTTTTCTTGCCCAGGGTTTAGAGAGGGATACAATCAGATAACACAATAACAGGATCGGAGAGGATGGACAGTGGTGGAGTCTTTTGGGGGGGTCTATGGTTACAAATGAGGGCACATGTGTATTACCATTCCAAATCCCAGCAGCTGTGAGTTACTACCTGTTTATTAGCAAAATTCTTTAGTGGGTCTTCTCCCCCAAGTATTTCTGAGGTTCTCTGGGGGAATTTTCTGTGTTCTCGTGGATTGATTGCTGCTAAGGTTTTGGGGAACTCAGACATAGTTCTTGACTCTAATTCCTAGTCCCTAAAACATAACCTGCTTCTTCCTTTGCCTCAAGTGATTATCGTCATGCTACTGATGGTGGGGTTTGACAATCATTTGAAGCTCAAGAGGATCCCCAGAAATTTACATCTTTCTGAACTACTTATTCAGGTGATCCCAATCACGCTCTCTTGTGTTGCTGAGCTACACTATCATGAACTCTATTAGTCTTCACTGGAATTCTTCCCATGTTTTTGGTCTGACAAATATGTTCCACTGCAAATTCAAATTTACACACACACACACACACACACACACAGAATGGAGAATGTTTGCATGGTTCCATCAGGAAGGATTCCAGTGTCAGGTAGACCCAGTTTCCCTTTAAACTAGACTGGTTCCAAGTCCAGCTCACTGATTCATATTTCCCACTTTTATGGAGATGGTAAGAAATATATATATATATATATATATATATATATCCCTAAGACAAACCTTAGGCATCCAATAAATAATTTTTAGTGACTGAATAAATGAATGAATTGGATTTTCTTCAGTGATTTCAATGTCATTTTTTTATTTGGCCTTTTTAGGGATGAACTCGATCTTATAATTAAAAAACTATATATTCATAACATTCAGAGTGAGAAAATGTATGTTAGGATCCTGCAGATTTTCCCACATAACACTCTTTTAAGGGGCGCCGGGGTGGCTCAGTCGGTTTAAGCATCCAACTTTTGATTTTGGCTCAGTTCATGATCTCAAGGTCATGAGATAGGACCCTGTATCGGGCTCCACACTGAGCATAAAGCCTGCTTAAGATTCTCTCTATCTTTCTCCCTCTGCCCCTCCCCAACAATTGCACTCTCTCTAAAAAAAATAAAAATAAAAAAAAACTCCTTTAAAATATTATGATTAGTAGATGCAAAGAGATGAGTGAAATTGACTACATGACCTCTTTGCAGAGACAATGTATGTATTAGACACAAATTTGGCCAACTACTTGGCTCAAAACTGGTTGTTTCTCTGCTAAACTCCTGTCCTCTGGATATAACTAAATGATCCAAGGTTAGTCTTGGGACCCAAACTAGGACAATCAGAGTTTACCTTTCATGTTTTTGAAAAATTACAAAAAGATACACAAAGACAGAAGTGATTGAAACTAAGTCATCATATGGTAGAACTAAGAGCGAAAGATCCCTGCAGCTGCCTTAGTGTTTGTCATTATAATCTTAGAGACTCGGTGTTTGCTTTAATTCTAAGATTGACCCCAATATTCTTCCAATAAGTTTCTGTTTTACTTGGGTTAGCCAGTGCCGATGTCTGTTACTTGCAACCTAAAGAATCTTAACCAGTGAATTATACAGCCCTAAATATAAATGACAACACGTGGAAGAGGGATGTTTTATTCACTGCAGTAAAACTGGAAGCCAAGTCCTAGAATCCAGTTAAGATGTCTTGTCAGGGAGTGATGACTCAATAGAATTGGGTACTCAGGTTTATTGGAAATCCCAAGGACTCTGGTGTTAGAAAATCTCCATAGCAATGCCTTTCTATGTGGAATTTGGTCAAATTAATGTTAAATTATAAAAATATAAAGATATGTAAAAAGAATTATAAACCTATAAAGTTAACATATAATTATCAATACTATTAACACTAGTAAATATTATTTTATGCTTCTATAAATTGGAAATGCTAATATGGTACCTGATCATGGTGCTGTTGTGAGAACTGAATGACAATGAGTTTAAAAGTCATGGCATAGAGTCAGCATCTATAAGGTTTGTGCTGGCGTAGTTGAAGATAAGGTCGGAAAGACAAATTGGAGTTACACCTTGGAGAGCCTTACTGACATCGTGAAATATTGGAAGTTGATTTATTTGGAAACTGGAAGGCATTGAAGGTCTTTGAGCAAGGAAGTGATTGATTGTTGATGTACTGTTTGGATATTAATGTGACACCATGATACGAGATGGACAATTGGGTGATGGTAAATGACAAACTCTCAGGAGATGTTCTAGTTATCCAGATGATAGCAATGAGAGCCTCAGCTAGACAGGTCACAGAGGGAACAGAACAGACGGAAGGTATATGAGACACATAATGTGCAATACGTTGTTTGTGGGGGTAGGTGAGAAGAAATACATAAATCAGAAATTCTTGAAGCGCCAAGCCTAAAGTCTTGGGATAAAAACAAATATAGTTCAGGATACTAGAGATATACGTGACATATAATGAAGCAAAATTTAAAAATGGACAGAGAATGACAGAAGCCATACTTTGAACATCGACTATAACTTTTTTTACATCTTATAAATCTTAGGTTTTGAACCATTATTATCTTGTGTGTTCATTTATCGGTACTGGGTTATAAGTCATTCACCATCTATGTATTAAGCAGATTATATTCCTTTAGAATTGCCTTAAAAGAAATAGTTTGGCCTTTCCTTAGACCTCACATGCTTTCCTATGTAGAACACACCCTTAAATTGTGTCAAATTTCTACTTTAACACCACCTACAATTGGTTGAGCAATTCCTTTGTACCTGAAATACTGTCATTATTTCACATTAATTATCTGACTTAATTTGTTTAATTTTCACAAGTCCACTGTTTGCTGTCAACACTATTATTCTTGTTTCAAAAATAAGGTGGCTGAGGTTTCAAGAGGTGGCCATTGCTCAACCCATGGCCAGAGTTCCTTCCTGGGATTGCCATCTGTTCATTCTCCAGCCATAAGAACAAATCAACATCATGGGCATGCCTCTTGAGACAAATGAAAAATAGTTTTGAATGGTTATTTTCTCCTTCTGAAACTTAAATTAGCTTTCCTTATAAGATTTACTACCATTAAAGATATCCTGCTAAATGCTAAAGGTGATTACTTTGAAATAAACAAAATTAAATTGCAGGTGGGAACTCTGAAATGTTTCTTAATGGCAATGATTTTCAAACTTCTTTATGCCACAAACAATGAGTCTAAGTTACAAAGCTCCCAGTGGCCATGGCTCCTTAAAGCAGTTGGTTCTTACTGGCTGGGGTATGTACGGATGGCGCAGGCATATCCGAGAGTGTGTAACCTCGCAAAAATGACCAGTTTTTTTTTTTTTTTTTCCTGATAAGTCCTTTTAAGTGGTGTGGTGAGCAGATGTCTTATCCCTACTTGATCTCTATGAATAATAAATATATTCTTCATGTGCTAAATCTGTCCCCAGCTTCATCCTGCATTTGTAACTATATCGATAAATTTTTAAAAAGGCTATTCTTAAAATTCCTACATTGGAAAAAAGAAAAAGCACAAAACAAATGATTGAAATAACGGTCCTCTTAATTATATATTTTACAGTTATGCTCTAGCTGTGAATTATTTTCTTATCCTAGATATCACTTGCCAACAAAACAAGGCAAACGTGGGGAAAAAAAATAAAAAGCTGGGCTTTAGAGATACGTTTAGAGGTATCTGTTAATATCTATGGAACTGGGTGAACTCTGGTAAATTTCTGGCTTTTTCTGAGCCTCAGTTTCATTGTAGGTAAAATAGAGATTTATGAGGATGTATCACTGACATAGAGTGGGTACTCTAAACACTGCTTCCTTCCTACCCTCCTGCTATCCTAGCTTCAGCCTCCTGTTCTAAAGGGTTTTCTCAGTTCAAGTTTCTCCCCATCTACCACAGGTGTGACTTTCACTCCTGTTTTTTTTTTCTTTTTTCCTCATCTTCTCTTGCCCACATCTGTTTTAGGAAAGATTTTGAAAGAATTTAAACTCAATTCTCAAGATCTTTGTGGCAACTATTTTTAGTAACTATGGAATATTAAGCAAATGATAATCTGAAGAAATGAGAGCGGACCCTGAGGATAAGGTAGACCCTCCTGACTCCAGAACATTTGCCCGTGTAGGCCAGTATCGCCCACTGAATACATTTTTAGTAAGGAGAGGTGGATACATACAACTAACAACAATTCTTTAAAATAAAGGTATGGCCCTAGACATTAGGCAATGCAGGAGTGGCATTGATTGATTCTGTCCCAAGTAGGATGGAAAGGAGGAACATGTATCAATGTGTAGGACTGATGCAAAAAAGGCATCATTTAAGCAGTGTCTTGAAGGATGAATAGGACTTTTCTAGGTATAGGAAGAAATGTTTAATTAATTTACCTAAAATTAGGTTACTTTATTCTAACTCGTGTTTCCACCTGAAAACTCCAGTCTAGGAATGTTCTGCAGTCTTTATACAGAAGTCTTAATTGTTGTCAGTTTATAAAAGCTGACATTCCATGACTAGCTAATAATTTGAGTCATGATGCTATTCCCATCTTAAATGACTCACACGGAAAGAAAAAATGTGAAATTAAATTGTCTTGAAATCATTTCACTGGAATTACCTTATTTCTCAGAATTTTTTAGACCAATATATATCTCAAAAGGAAATCACACAAAATATGGCTAATTTGGTAACTTGCTATGAGTTCAATATTTCTATTTAATTTTTTATATTAAAAATACAATGTACTTTGGAGTTAAAAGTGATTCAGATTTTAATCAGATAAGTAAATGAAAGATATGACAAATTTTGATATTGTATTAGTGTATTTATTGACATGGATGGTCACAATGAATGACAAATGTATAAAACGATTATAAAATGCATATTTATATATAGCAGCTACATGTACATATGCATACTCTATATAGCCTACAAAGTACAATCTCTCTTCTGGAGGCTTTTATATATATTTAAGTGCAAAACTCTTAGCGCATTCAGTGAATTTTACAAAGTGACCAAAGGATTGGTCAGGGACCACCTGATTCAAGATATAGAGCATTAACTTTAGCCCAGAAGCAACCCTCATGGTCCTTTATAGTCATTAATCCTCACAAGGAAAATCACAACTAAACTATCAAGACTTCTGTCACCATAAATTAATCGTGTCTGTTTTAGAAATATTTTTAAAGATTTTATTTATTTATTTGAGAGAGAGAAAGAGAGAGACAGAGAGCTGAGCAGGGGAAGAGGCTGAGGGACAAGCAGACTTGTTGCTGAGTGCAGAGCTGGTAGGCTGCCAGCGTTCCAGGGCTCAGGCTCGATCCCAGGACCCTGAGATCATGACCTGAGCTAAAGGCAGACTCTTAACCGACTGAGCCACCCAGGTGCTCCTCTTTTAGAAATTTATGGAAAGGAAATTTATACTGTATATATTCTTTTATTTTTAGTATCTTTCATTCAGCATAATGTTATGTGGTTGAATATAACAGCGATATACAGATATATATTCTATATAATACATATGATTCAAGTACATGAATATTCTTTTTGATGACTATATGCTTTCTTTTTCTTTAAGATTTATTTATTTATTTGAGAGAGAGAGAGAGAGATCACCAGCAGGGAGGGAGGGGTAAAGGGAGAAGCAGACTCCCTGCTGAGCAGAGAGCCTGATGCAGGGCTCCATCCCAGGACCCTGGGATCATGACCTGAGCCGAAGGCAGATGCTTAACTGACTGAGCCACCCAGATGCCCTTTCTACAGTTGTGGATGGATATTTGAGATTTTGTTCCCAATTTTGACAATAAAGAATAATCGTTCTAGATACACTCTTGATGTAATGGTTAAAAGAATGAGATCTGGAGTCCCATGGCTTAACTTCAAATTCCAATTTCAAAACATATTAACTGTGTGATCTTGAACAAGTTATTTAGCTGTATTTGCCTCAGTTTCTTCATCCATATAATGGGTAATTATACTCACACTATTGGTTAATCTGTTTATTATGTTAAAGAATACAAAGTCCCTGAAACAGTGCCCAGCATGTGGTAAGAACTCAGTATCTATGTTTGTTTTTCAGTTACTTTTTTTTTTGCCTTGAATTGCATTATCAATGTTGCCATTTCTATATAGGCCATTTTTATTTCTGTAGTGCATTTTTGCCTGCTCCCTTTCTTTCAACAATTCTGTGTTAATCTTTTAAAATTTTGCTGGAACATCTGGATGTGGAATTCTTTCAGAAGTTTTATGGACAATAAGCTTTTCGAATTCTTGAATGTCCAAAAATGCCTCTATAGTCAATGCTGTCATATTCAAAGGTAGTTTGACTAGATGCACATTTCTAAGTTTCTAATGAGCATTTTTCTTCAGAACTTTGTTCTCCTTTAGTTAATTACCTGGTGTTCTGTCCCAGGCTCACTCTTTCTCGCATAGCCCCCTTGCTCTTTCCTTAGCAGTATTCCAGAGTTAGTCCAGACTCAGCAGGAGAGCCTCTTTCCAATGCAGGGGATTGCAGATGTCTCAGCTCTTTGGGCTTCCATTTTCAGTTAGGTCTGTCCAGCAAGTCCCTTGTTGCGTGGTAACACACTTTTTCACTTCCCGCACTGCTATGGATTTCATTTTATGCTTTTCTTGTTATTTCAGGACAGTTTTGAGAGAAAAGCAGGATAATATCTTGAACAGGAAATGGGATTTTTTTTTTTTGGACATAGTCCTTAACATTTTACTTATTTTATCCCTTATAATTTAATATTGGGAACAATGTGGCTTTTTATTCAGAGACCTCTGTTCACATTCTTCGTTGCCTCCATAAGAGCTGTGTGCTCACAAGCGAGTAACAGACCCCTTTTTTAGTTCTGGTATCCTCATCTCTAATGCTAACTTGTTATCATGTGGTAGTAGCAAATGTACAAAGAAAAGCAGTCAACTCATTCAACACCAACCATACGCTTCTCTGTAAGCCTTGTGGGAAATGGGGCCTGGATTGGAAGACGATGCTCAAGGACTTGAAAGCTTGGGATTCTAATTCTAGGTAGCATGCACTTGTCTTGGTGAATAAACTTGGACATGTGATTCCAAGTTTTTGAGCCCCAATTTCATTTTTTAAATAGGGGGGGTGGATATAATAATTAAAATCCCACAAAATCCTTAAAATACCTCATAGGTTTAGAAGTCTGTGTTTCCAAGCTTAAACTGAGATGGTGTTAGTTAGCCACTGCCGAGTTAAGGTGTATGTGTGTAGATACTGTACTGTGGTATCTGAGCGTGTGTGTGTGTGTGGGGGGGTGTTGTGTATGTGTGTGGAGGCTCCTGAAGGAAAATTTATCTTTAGAGAAGACATTATTTTTGGTGTTGAAGTTGAATGGTTCTTTTGGAATGAATTTAGCTTTGATCTATTTATTTTGGCAGAACTCTCAGGAAGTGTACTCAGTGAAGAGAGGGACTGTTGACTGGGTATTTGAACAGAAGCCGTTTTGCATATTTATCTGTCATCTCTTCTGGCCCTGGGGGAGCCTGAGGCTTGTGCCTTCTTTAATTCCCTTGCTGGGCCAGTCTAGGGGCTGCCCTTTCCCTCTCGTTTCTCCCTTGATATTCATTCACATTTTGTGAGATTTTAAATACTGATTTCAGAGAGATTGTATGAAATACAGTTATTGATTATATTCTCAACCATTTATGTTTCTTAAAGAATTATCATTGTTTTTTAAAATAGGTAGGTATAGAGAACTCCCTTATACATCTCACTGGAGCTAAAAAGGATCACCCCACCCAGCACTTTATTGCAAAGGAAAAGAGCACGCATCACATTTTCATCAGTTCTTTGCAGTTAAGGGACGGTGCCTGTACTACTGTTGCAATCCTTTGGGATGGTCGTTTCATCTTCCCTGCTCTAGGCCACTTTCGAAATATCTTCATTTATTTTTTTATTAGCATATACTGTATTATTTGTTGCAGGGGTACAGGTCTGTGATTCATCAGTCTTACACAATTCACAGCGCTCACCATAGCATATACCTTCCCCATTGTCCATCACCCAGCCACCCCAGAAATAACTTCATTTAATTCGTAGTCTGAGCCCACTAATTCTGTCACTTGGTCCTATATTTAATCTTTGAGTGTATTTTACAGTGCCATTCGTTCCCACTGCAATCTATTATAGCATTCATTTATGCTTTTTTAAAATTAGAAAAACAACACATTTATTAGGCACTGGACACTGGGCATGGTTGAAAAGACTGAATGTGTGCTTGCCCCTACAGAGCTTAGAGATTAATAAAAACACGTGAATAAAGAATTGGACATGCATAGGTATATGTATTTACAGATTTTGAGCAAAGAGGGAAAAGAACTGGCTACTGGGAAAGAGAATAGCTGGGGAATGACTTTGTTGTGTAATCAGGGAGCCAGGGAAGGCTACTCTGGAGGTGATATTTAAAAGGGGACCTGGAAGATGAAAAGAGAGGCGTTAAAGTGAAGATTTGGGACAGAGCTGTAGGGGGAGGTGCTACTTAAATGTTTTGAGCTGGGGCATAATCCATATCCTGTTCAATTAGCTCTAATATTTAGAAAAAGGCTCTGACAAGTCCAGATGGAGCTTTTGGGGTTGAATATGGGGGGGAATGTAAGGAAGCAACAAGTCATACTGGCTCTACATGACAACACGAGATTTCTGAGGTTATAAGATGAGGTGAGGGGAGTGAGGATGAAAAAATAGTAGAAGAGAGAAAGATAGGAGGAGGGTCTGAGGGTGGTCACCAATCAGTGATGGAATGCTAGAAAAAGCACAGAGAACAGTACATGGAGAAATTCCTAATGGAGGGACTAGTCCATAATTTCACAGACACAGTGATGATTGATGTTGATTCTAAAATTGTCTCGTGTCTTTTGATGTGATTACCCTCTTACATATATCAACGTTCTACAAAAATTTTCAAACACATCAGCCTTAGGCTTAGTGGTACTTTGGAAAGAATGTAAGAGTTCATGTTGACAAGCATAGGACCTGGGGTGATCATAGGAGCCAGGTAATAGCGGAGGCTCAGGCTGCTGCTGGAATCAGAAGCAACTGAAAACCCCCACTACCATGTAATCCTACATTTAACTGGCTGGGATCTGAGGATATATATTCAGATACTCAAGAAAAGGTTGCTCCTGGAAACCTAGAGAATTTGGGACTATCTAGCCCAGGAATTCTCAGCAGGGAGTGATTCTTACCTCCAGGGCACATTTGGCAGTATCTGGAAACATTTTTGGTTATTTCCAACTTAGGGAGGCGAGTGCTACTGGGTGTACTGGTTACAGCCCAGGGATGGTGCTGAACCTCCTACAATGCACAGGAAAGCCCACCCTCCCCTCTCCACCCAACAAGGAATTATCTGTCCCAGAACATCAATAGTGCTGAGATTGAGAAACTCTGATGTGGACTGAAGGCATACCTATGTCCTAGTTGTTAAAAAAGTTGGTTAAAAAAAATTACTCCTAAAGAATTTATGTGATGTATATGTTAGATCTCGCTGTGATGCAATTTACTTTCCATAGTATCTAAATGAAATCATGCAGAAACTCACCTTTTTTTTTTTTTCATTCAAAACCCTCCCTTGCAGTCAGAGCCAGGGCTGTAACAGATATACGAGTGTGATCCTAGTAGGTCTAGACAAGAGAGCATGGACATTTCAATGAAGCTTATTCCTACATATATAAATTACTTTAAAATTGCAGTTTTATTGATAGCTTACCCACATAGTCCATAAGAAATGACATAAGCTGAATTTTGAAAGATGAGCATGTATGACATCTATGAAGAAGGACATGGGGGCACGTGGCATTTGTCATTAAGGAAGCAGTGTGGTGCACATATTGGGTAAGAGAGAAGAGAAGGGATGCTAATGAGGTTGCTCTAGTGGTAGATTTGGTTAACTGTGATCAAAGGCCTTCTAGTATGAATGAAGAAGAATGGGGAACAATGCTGGTGCTCGAATACCATCTCTTGAAAGAATGAATGAGTAGAATTGATATGATTTGATGACGAATAAGGTATGGAGCAGTACAAAAAAATCTGAGGTGACTCTAAGGTTTCTGAAATGGAACATTCGGTGAATGGCTATGTCTAGCACGCAAATATGAAAGAGTAGATTTACAAGAAGGATGTGGAAGATTAGGGCCCAAGTGGAGAGGTAAAGTTGAAGATAGGTATAGGCTATCCTTGTGGAAATATATGATAGTCCAGTGTACATAAGGGTCTGGAGTCCCAGAGAGAATTCCAGGTTAGAACTAGAGATTGGAAATGATTTGCACAATAGCTAATGACTTGCATGTGGACGAGATAGCTATTTTACTGACTCTCCAGTTCACCTAACAGAAACATCAAGTTAACCTGCCAATGCATTCAGGCACAATGACAAGATAATTTAAATAATCACTTTTGTTTACTATTACCTCAGATGTTTTGAGAAGTATTGAACACAAAAACAGTTCTCCTCCTTGGAAGCAGGTGCCTCAGAAATGCAACAAACTTGTTATGACAATGCTGCCAATACTCACATTTTTAGACTTCTTCTTTAGGAATTGCCTAGAGGTTTTTCAGATCTTTCTTTTCTAGGAAGCTCACCTTTTCAGAAATGCATTTAAATACATATGCTTTTTGAAAACTACAAAATAAAAATAATAACAATAACAACTAATGTTGATTGAGCACCTACTATGTGTAGTAAGCGCTGCACTAAGTACTTAATGAACATTGTCGTATTTAGTCTTCATAAATCTCCAATTTGCTAAGTATATTTAATATTTTTTAGTTGAGAAAAATAGGCTTAGAGGAGTTAAAATAATTTGCCTGAGGCCACAAAGTCTGCCCTGACTCTCAGAGCAGTCTTTTGAATAGCTAGAGTAATAATAATTTGATCTTAAAATGTAAGTATAGAATAATGAAACTAATTTCTTATGGAATCCCTGGAGACCCCCCTCTCCCCTCAAAAAACAAAGAAATTCCAAAAGTGACTGAAGTGTGTACCTATTAAAAGATTATTTTGAGGGATAATCTCCAATTAGGTTCTATTTTTTTGTGCAGTGTTTGGTTAATAATTTAAACTATTTTATAGTCACCTACTTTGTTCTAATCATAGGAGGAAAAGCAAAACTGAATTATGACTCTTCCACTCATTTGAAATTTAATCACAAACCACTTTCATTTTTTCATTTTCCAGATTTATTTCATTTGTCCTGTCTAAATAACATGGTCCCGAGGCAAGTGACTGGGTTTTTAATCCTTGCATACCACAGAATCTTGCACAATATTTTGTATAGAAGAGAATCAATTCAAACTTGTTAGGGTAGATGAATGGAGTTAAAATACTCAATATTTTCAAACATAAAAAAATACATACAAAGACACACACTCCAGGAATGAATCCATACATAAATTTTTGGTGCACTCTAATTTCCTACCATAAGTGAATCTTCCAATAGTGACCCAAGAAGTTATTTTCAAAGATTGTTAGCATAATAAATATTGATTATTAAAATGAATAGGCTTCTAAAATCTGTGATTTTATTAAAAAGTACAGCTACAGAATGTCTTTGAGTGTTCCTTTGACGTTAAGTGTTAATGTCTTGCTTTTTGCTGGATGAACAAGTGGTAGAGGACAAGGTTCATCTCTCTTTTTTTTCTTCCCCCTGCCTTAGGGAGGGATAGTTATATGAAAAGGGAAGGAAAGAATATGAGTTAAAACAAACAAACATAAAAACAGTTCTACCGGGGCGCCTGGGTGGCTCAGTCCGTTAAGCGGCTGCCTTCGGCTCAGGTGATGATCCTGGGGTCCTGGGATCGAGCCCTGCGTCGGGCTCCCTGTTCAGCAGAGAGCCTGCTTCTCCCTCTCTGCCTGCCTCTCTGCTTACTTGTGCTCTCTCTCTATCTCTCTGTCAAATAAATAAAATTAAATTAAAAAAAAAAACACAATTCTACCATCCCCCCCCCAAAAATTGACTCCCTTCAAAGATATCTTTCTTGTTAAATTCATTAACGAGGAGACACTTAATGTACACATTGCCTAGAGAGTCAAGGTATTTTTCTTTTTCATTCTTGGAAATATCTGCAGGCCATTTCTTTGAGTAATTATCAAAGTGTGCATCGCCTCTGTTTTTTAAGTGATTTTGTAGGTGTTTAAGGATAAAGGTAAACAATTGCTGGGAGCTCACCACCAGATATTTATTTTTAGTGAATATATTCCTTATTAATCACCTTAGCTTCCTAACGGGCAAAGGCATGATTAAGAATGTTACAGAGTCATCTTTAGGAATTGAGTTGTGCAAAGACCCACTTTATTTATCATGGGCTCCAATCCAGTCATGTTTTAGTATAGACACTAAATAGTATCTATTTAGATACTACTAAAATTCTGGACTCCTCTGTTTAAGCAAAGGCAATATAAACAATTATTAGAGCATATTAGCAAATACACTGTTGACTTTTTCTGTAACCCTGACCATAGGGCCCATTAACTCTGGCTGCTTGCATTTAGTGGAATTCAGAAGAATATCAGTTGATCATGGAAAGGATTATTCACTCGTCTTATTGTTATCGATCTTTCATAACTGGAAGTGAGGTTATCTGTGTTTTGTAAAGATTGTTTAATATGTTTGTACGATATGAATTATAATTGAAAATTGTTTATATAAAATTTCACAAAGTATAATTTTATAAAAAATATGTATATTAAATGTATAAAAGTAGCCAGTCGTATTGCAATATGGAAGCAACTGTATTTTTTAGGGTTTAGTGCATATTTACACCTTAAAGCACAGTCGTGAGACATCAGGAAAACCAGACAGAGTGACTGGTTAATATTCCTTAAAATGTGTAGTTTCTTAGGCACTGTTGCTTATATTTTAGTGTAATGCCGTAGAGTCAGACAAAGCCAGGATGTCATTCAAAATCCAATAGAATCTAATTTAAAATATACATGAAATCTGTGGGGCTGCCAGACCAGAAAAAAGGAGAATGTGGAATTCCATCTACACAGTTCAAATGGTAAAATTCAGAAGCATTGCAAAAACTATTCAAGGGAATGTTATTGTAGTGTCTTCAGAGATAGATTAGAAGACAATAAAATGTCTTAGAGAGCCAATGAACTGCAAAATAAGAAAAGCATTAGTTAAAACTAACCGAATAGTGAAAGATTCAAGTCAGATGGAACATTTAGATTAATGCATAACTTGAATATAGGGAAGGAGGAATGTAAGACCAAACACCCTTACAAATACCGAGTCTGTTTAGTTAGCACATAGGCTTCAGAATTTTCCAGTTTCTCCTGGGAGGAAAGAAGAAAACGAAGGGAAAGGGAGGTGAGGGAAAGGGAGGGGAAGAAATCCACTTCTCCAGAGTTCCTGACCAACCTTTCTTTAGTCAATATATGACCTCATTTTTCAGGCGTGTAAATCCCAGTTTGCTCGGGGAAGTGTAACAGTTTCTTTATTGGGTAAATATCTTTTGTCAAAGATAAATGATTTTCTTTGTATGATTAAGCAAATCAAACATACAGTATTAGGAATTTTATGTTATTTTAGGAAAAAATTCTGTGTTTTTGGTAAGTTAAAGTACTTGTAATGCTTATTTCTTTATTTTTATTATATTATAATATCTAACCTGTAATTTCAATTTAAATTTAAAGAATTAATTTTAGATTGAAGGTTTAATTTGAAAGTAAAAATATCATTCTACTGTTTGAAAACAATGAGAATGATTAAAAACTTTTAATGTTTACTGTATTTAGAAGTATAACTTACTCGATGTAAAGGAATTACTTAAGAATTTCTGAGATTCTTGCTTGTTAGAAGAGTTTTTGCCACTCTTTTTTCGTTTTATGCACCTAACGACATAGGAGCTCCAGGCATGCAAGATCCCACCCACACATCCTGTGGTCTGACAACATAAATTTGGTAATCCCTGCACACTGGTATCTTTTACATCTCCATTTAGAATGCTCACAGTGAGATAGTTAAACGTCATATAAAAACTGAATATTTAAAATGATAAATGCTGGGGCGCCTAGGTGGCTCAGTTGGTTAAGCCTCTGGCTCTTGATCTCAGCTCAGGTCTTGATCTCAGGGTCATGACTTCAAGCCCTGCATTGGGCTCCACACTGGGAATGGAGCCTACATTAAAAAATAAAAAAATAAAAAAATGATAAATGCAGATTAAATGTTTTAGGGAAGCTAAATGTAATTATAAATTGGGCAAAATATTAATCAAAAGCTACCTTTAAAGTGGTTGTTAAATATTTACTGGATTTATAACTAGAGAATAAGATTGTGAATTAATTTAAAAAGTTTAATGAGTGACATGGTCTAATAGGAGCCAAAAATGTTTTCCCACCTGAAACAACTGAAAAAACAGGCAAACAACATGAAACAACAGTTCTCCAGAAATTGGGCATGAGGCAATAAAGGTCAGTGACCACTGAGAGTTGGGAAACAAATAAGGTGAGCCCTTTGATTGCTCTGGATTACTTCCAGAAGGAAGTTTCCAGGCTGCAGCGCAGAAAGCACATCCTGACATCTCCCCAGGTTAAGGAGACACAAGTAGGAGCCCAGGGAGCCAAAGCAGCTACATTCTGCAGGGCAGAGTACCAGAGAGAGTACTGCTGCTGCCCCAAGAACCAACCAGTGCCCCGCGGAGGGACTCGCTGGAGTTTTCAGTTTCTGATCAGTGCACACGTGTGGGGAAGCTATTCTAGGAAGATAAAGAACCATCTACATGTGGCTGTCCAATTTTCCCAACACCATTTGTTGAACAGACTGTCTTTTTTCCATTGGATATTCTTTCCTGCTTTGTCGAAGATAAGTTGACCATAGAGTTGAGGGTCCATTTCTGGGCTCTCTATTCTGTTCCATTGATCTATGTGTCTGTTTTTGTGCCAGTACCATACTGTCTTGATGATGACAGCTTTGTCATAGAGCTGGAAGTCCGGAATTGTGATGCCGCCAGCTTTGCCTTTCCTTTTCAACATTCCTCTGGCTGCTCGGGGTCTTTTCTGGTTCCACAATAACCAAACTATGGAAAGAGCCAAGATGTCCACCAACAGATGAATGGATAAAGAAGATGTGGTATATATTTATGTATATATATATATATACACACATACATATACAATGGAATATTATGCAACCATCAAAAACCCACAAAATCTTGCCATTTGCAATGACATGGATGGAACCAGAGGGTATCATGCTAAGCGAAATAAGTCAATCAGAGAAAGACATGTATCATATGATCTCACTGATATGAGGAATTCTTAATCTCAGGAAACAAACTGAGGGTTGCTGGAATGGTGGGGGTGGGAGGGATGGGATGGCTGGGTGATAGACATTGGGGAGGGTATGTGCTATGGTGAGTGATGTGAATTGTGCAAGACTATAGAATCACAGATCTGTACCTCTGAAACAAATAATGCAATATATGTTAAGAAAAAAAAAAGAAGATAGCAGGAAAGGAAGAATGAAGGGGGGGTAAATCGGAGGGGGAGACAAACCATGAGAGACAATGGACTCTGAAAAACAAACTGAGGGTTCTAGAGGGGACAGGGGTGGGGGGATGGGCTAGCCTGGTGATGGGTATTAAAGAGGGCGCGTTCTGCATGGAGCACTGGGTGTTAAACGCAAATAATGAATCATGGAACACTACATCAAAAAAAATTAATTAGTTAAAAAAACAAAACAAACAAACAAACAAAAAAACATCTAAAAGGATTAGAGGGAATACTACTTGGAGCTCACACAGGGTCCAGACCAGTGCTGTTCCCAACAGCCAGAGTGGAAAACCTTCCAATTCCCAGAGCAGGAGTAGATTACTAAGAAGATTCTTGCATCATTAGCGGAGGGAAATTAACTCTAGACTATACCTTGGTCCTGCCAAACAAACCTTAAAGCAGACCTAAAAGGATTGGATCATTTCCAAGTAACCTAGTGGCTTCCTCTAACAAAGGTCAAGAACAGTCTTGGAGTACAAACACACTCAGCATCCTAAGAACAGTATTCAGTTTCTGGTATCTAATTAAAAATCACCACACATGCAAACAAGCAGGAAAATACTAACCATAATGAGACAAAAACTCAATAGAAACTGATCCAGAATGACATAGATAAATTATTAGATGACATTCACAAGAAATAAAATTGATTCCTGATAAAAACCTCAGAAATTGAAATTGACGAGAATCTTCTCATCTTGATAAAGGACATGTTTTAGAAATCTACAGTTAATAACCTAATTTAAAAATGTACAGCAGATTTGAACTGATACTTCACCAAAGATGAGATACGGATGGGCAAAGAAGTGCATGAAAGGATCCACAACATCATTAGTTATAGGGAAATGCAAACTGAAATCACAATGAGAAATTCCTATGTGCTTACTGGAATTAGAATCAGTCGAACATTTAAAATATTGACCTACCATGTGTCAGTAAGGATATGAAGCAACTGGATCTCTCGAATACGACTTGTGCTAATATGGAATAGTACAATCACTTTGGAAAACAATTTGGCAGTTTCATAAAAAATTAAACCTTTACTTAACCACATGACCCTGCTGTTATACCTTTAGGTATTTACACAAAAGAAATGAAAGCATATGTACATGGAAAGTCTTGTACACAAGTGTTTATTTCAGCTTTATTTGTAATAGCCAAAGTCTGGAAAGAATCCAAAAGTCCATCAGCAGGCAAATGCATAAACCAGTTTTGGTATATTCATACAACATAACACTACTCAGAAATAAAAAGAAATGAACTCTTAAGACAAAAATAGCATGAACAAATCTCAAAATTATTCTGAATGAGAGAAGCCAGGTACCTCTCCATCTTGAAAATAAAAGAACAATAATATATTCTGTATGATGCCATTCATATAAAATGTGAGAAATATAGCTAAAACCAGTGATTGCTTATGAGTGGGAGAAGAAGGGCAGAGAGGGAGAAAAGTGTTCTTATAAATGGGAATGAGGACATTTTGGGGGATGGTGGGCATGTTCGTCATCTTGATTGTGGTGATAGTTTCATGTGTGTATACAGATGCCAAAACTTATCTAATATCCAACTTAAATATATGCAATCTATTATATGTCAATTATACTTCCATAAAGCTATTTTTAAAATCATAAGGGAAATTTGGATTTCTGAATTCATTACCTTAATAAATTGTTAATTTTTAAAACCAAAGATTTAATTGAAAGTCTTCTATATAAATAAAATCTCTTAAGTGCATCCAGGAGATTGCTATTGTCAGACATACACCAGATTTATTAAAGCTCTTGGAAGTGGGTTTCAGAAATTTCTATAATTTAATAACAGTCGCAGTTGATTCTTATACACGTGAGGTTTGAGAAGGTTTACAAATTTTAAGTTTTGCAAAAATCAATTGAGGGTCATGGGGCACCTGGGTGGCTCAGTTGGCTAGGTGTCTGCCTTCTGCTCAGGTCATGATCCCAGGGTCCTGGGGTTGAGTCCCGCATCAGGCTCCCTGCTCAGCGGGGAGCCTGCTGCTCTCTCTGCCTCTGCCACTCCCTCTGCTTGTGCTCTCTTGCTCTTTCTCTATCAAATAAATAAATAAAGTCTTTTAAAAAATCAATTGAGGGTATTAAAATTCCCCTAATAGTTTTATAATTTAAGCTTAAAAGTTTTTCAAAGGATGCATAACACCTGAACTGTTTGGCCAGGAAGATGATAAAATATATAAAGAATAAATAAGCAAAGAAACTGGCTTGGTATTTTATATATTTTTATATTCTGGAAAAATATTAGAAATAATTACATAAGAAACCCACATTATTAGAGCTCTGTGTGGCAAATATCACTCCATTACTTCTGGAGTTTCATTAATATAGCAGGGTGTAGTGGGAAGAGAAATGGTTAGCAGCAGAGAAGATACATAGGCTGATGCTTTTGTATTTCTGCTTACTAACTTAATACCCTTGAGAACAGGTGGTGTTTGAAGAGAGAAGTCTGAGGAGATATTAGTGAGGGATATAGAGAAATGCCAAGAGGAGAGCAATGAGAACAGAATATCAAAGGGCCAAAGAAAGGAGCCTTGAATGTATATGGAGCCCCTTCACACAGTTAGAATTGATTGTTGTATACAGTTGCTTTTTTACTACCAAGAAGAACTGAATCCTAATTACCTCAGTAACTTAGGAAATTCTCACTTTGGAAGTTAATAAAATAATTTTCATCTTTATGTCATTTTAATTTCTTATTTTTTAAATGAATGTGGGATAGCAAGAACATACTATGTAGTGGGACTCTGATGGGTATTAATACTCACTCCGCTCCCTCTTGCTCATTGCTGAGGTCTGAATGGGATGTACACCACCTTCTTAAACCACAGAGTTGTCTCTCAAAGTTGTGATTTTAATTCAGAGTAGTAACTGGCAGGAGGTGGATTCTGCAGTTGCTTACATATACTCTCTGTTGAATGAATGTTATTAAATATGGCATAGGGACCTTGCAATCAGGTTAATTCAATGAAGGATATTTCCTCCTTATGAAATAGGAATAAAACTTGTTGTAAGAATTCATTAATATAATGCATGCAAAGCACTTCACCATTGCTTAGAACATAGTGAGCGTCCAATAAATATTAGCTATTAGAAATAGTATGGAGGCAACATGGCACAGTTGAATGCCACTAAATTATGAAGCAGAAGACCAAGTTACTAGAAATTTGGGAAAATCTCTTATCCCACTCAAGGTTCCTTTACTTAATCTGTAAAATGGATTTAATACAATCTCTGACTGGGAACCAGATCGGTTGGATATGTTGAGGTCCTCTCCAGGCTTAGGTTTTATTTTACTGAAAGAGGACTCCAAAAAACAAAATGAAAAGTCCTGAGGGATTAGAGAAAGACATATTTGGAAAAATTATGTGAAAATGACATTCAGAAGGTATATCTTAGATGTGTTGATCCTGATGTGTTGTGACATGCTGCTTGTCCCCCAAATAATTCTTTTTGAAACCTTTTGTAATAAGATAGACTCACAATAGAGGCAGATAGAATGAGTGGCACATTCGTGGTGCATGGAACTAAAAGAAGAAAATAATGAGTTGAAGAGAACTGCTAAACAGATTGAGTACTGAGGTTGCTGATCCATTTCTGATTCCAATTAACCTTAATTTGTTTAGAGGCTCAGCAGCACCAAATGAATCTAACTGGCCAATTAGCAGACCAGCAACATGAGTTCAGCTCACCAAAAGCTGTTTATCAGCTGGACATGATGAGGGCGAAATTCTGCTAATTCTGTGATAAGTGTCAGGGCATGGCTCTGTCTTGTAGCGCTCCTTAACTTGGGAGATACAGAACGTACATATTCTGAGATACTAAGTGTAGAGATTGCAGGAGGAATGACCTCCACTTCATTTGGGGATTTTATTAGCAAGTACAACTGCAGCTACTTACAAGCGAATATTAATAAGACTATTGCCTGAACCCATGAGGTTTCAACTATGATTAATTCTTTGCCACGTACAATTCTTAGCAAGGACTCAGTGTTCAACAAATGCTAATGAAGATGCTTTTTTCATTTTTAAACTTTACCAAGTATTTCCTTAGTGCATACTCATAGGTCTTGCCAAAAGTCCATTCTACCTATTATGGTAAAAATACGATATGTCCTATTTTAAGAACAGAATTTTTAAACACAGATCTGCCACCAAACTTGTTGAAGATAGCATCATTTCCTTCCTGGACAACCATCATCTGATCTCTTGTTTAAAGGTGAAATCTTTTGGTCACTATCAGAACAAGCTGAAATAAGATCTATTTCATAGCATGACTGGTTACAAAACTTCAATTTGCCCTGCCCAAAATTATTAAATATAAAAATTATATTTGCAACACATTGTTGATCCAATGGAAATTGTGTAGAAAGTGGACTTGGGTTCTTTTTAGGACAGGAGAGGACCTGGTGAAGTCTTAAAAGGAGAGTGGAAAGCAACAACTCATTCCAGCTCTGATGATAACTGGATATGTAGCCTCTGGCAACTCATTTAATTTCAGGGAGCCTCCAGTTTTGTCACGGTGATAATAATGTATGCCGACTTCCCAAATGTGTTGTGGGGATTAATTATTTAATGTTTACCAAGTGCTTTGAAGATGCAGACGAGACTGGATGCTAAGTTTATTACTTGGAATAGGATATATCAGGAAACTGCGTTCTTTCTCACCAGCTAGTGCTGATGTGCAGTGAGGGGAGCTTGAAGCAAGAAGAGCTGAAAGTGTAAGAGAAATAAAGATGAAACAGCCATTTGTCAATGAATTAGAATTTCGTCCCTGCCCTCTGCTTTTGAAGAAATGTGTTTGACAGCTAAGCATAACAGGGATGTACTTAAAAGTTATGTCTGGAAAATATCTCCAGGGCCAGAGCAATGTCAGCTTGATTTTCTACCATACCTACAGCAACTGCACTGAGAGTTCATATTCTTAATGATGGCTTTCAGACAACAGGAACTTCCTACTATAAAAAATGTTTTATGTCTAATCTCCTTTTTAAAAGGTAATAATCTGGACAAATTTAAATTGTTGGTTTGAGTGTAGTTTTAAATTAAGAAATAGAAATAGCTAAAATTTATGGTTTCTAATATAGGGGAAAAAAAAGCCAAAAAGATTTTCTAGCTAATTGTAAACAGAAAATCATATTGATCAGTTCCACTTTCTCATGCCCATCCATTTCCTAAGCACTGAAATGTGCAAGGAATTTACTCTAATTAGTAGATTTGAGTGTTATGAAAGCTGTCTATTCTATCAGAAGAATTCTGCAGGAGGCAAAAGTAAAGGTTAGTTACTGGTCCTTTGATTAATACGGAACCAAAGCAGTACTCTCTTTTAAATATTGTGAGTCACTAGCCACAGATTGAGTGACCAAAGACCTTCAAAAGTTTGCATTTCTTATACAGATGAATTCTGCATTGCTGCCAGAAAAAATCATAGAAATATGGAAAAATAAAGTTATTGATTTTAAACTATGCAAGTAAAGAAACCAAGGACCTACAGTTGACATGGTTAGACCAAGTTTTCATTGCTAGTTGAGAGCTAAACAAATATCCTGATATGTATCACTTTTTCCCTCCACCCTGAACCCAATTAATTATGTTCTCATGGCTAAAAATAACAAAAATATAACAAGGAATTTACCTATATGTGTGTGCCCAGATGATGATCTTAGTCCAAGGAGAACACAATGAGGTTTTGCCAAACCATTATTCATAGAAAGCTGAACACGTTTGTTCTTCTACAGAAGCTTCCTGTACCTGAATCCCAAGAACTAAATGTGAAGACACCTTGTAATATTTATAGGGCCGGGTGGTGCATTTAAGATATTTGGTTCCCAGCTAAGGGCTGAGTCAACCTCAGATATTATGGCCAATATGGTTTGTCATTTAACTACCCTTTCCTTCTCTCACATCTCTCTGTTGATCCAGTTGTTAGTCCTTGCTTTCTACCCACCCTGCGGATCTATACATTTCTCTGTGTTTTCTTCGTTCTCTGGCAACATTGTTGAAGGTTAAGTCTGAACCATTTCAGATAAAGTCCTTTTTTAGCTCTCCTTCTTTCTCTACCTTTTCTCTCATAGTGATATGTAAAGTAAAGTAGTAAAGTAAAGTAGTAAAGGATAGAGAAAAGAAGGCAACAAGATGAAAAGATGAAAAACAAATGAGAGGACGACATTCTGGAAAGAGGTAAGGCTTCCATATTCTTTCTCTTTGAATTCAGGATTTATTAGTGTAATAAAAATGGCTCATCACTAACCTTTGTGAAATCATACTCACTCTGCTAAACCGTTTGTATATCATTTAGCCCTGTAATACCCATTGAAGTAGTTACTATTTTTTCCCCTAAATTACTTACTCAAGATCAAAAACAAGTGTGAGAACTATAATTTTAAATGTGACTTTCTGGCTGTAAATGATTTGGTATAGAATTCACTGAGATCAATTCATTAAAGTTGCATACTTGGAAAGGAATGTTAGCAACTCTGAAAAAGGAGATGTGTGAAGGGAAGTATGAGCAATGATAACCAATCACAACATACACTCCTTGCCTAGGACCCTTAAAATAAAATAAAAACTAAGAAAAATTCCAAGCTTATGGATAGGGAGAAAAAATAGATTGTTAAAATGTGTATATTACCCAAAGAAATCTACAGATTTAATGCAATCTCTATCAAAATGCCAACAGCATTTTTCACAGAACTAGAACAAATAGTTCTAAAATTTGAATGGAGCCACAAAAGATCCCAAATAGCCAAACAATCTTGAAAAAGAAAAACAAAACTGGAGATATCACAATCCCAGATTTCAAGATATACTACAAAGTTGTAGTAATCAAAACATTATGGTTACAGCACAAAAACAGATACAAAAATCAATGGAACAGATTAGAGAGCCCAGAAATAAACCCACAATTATATGGTCAATTGATCTTTGACAAAGGAGGCAAGAATATGCAATGGGAAAAAGATAGTCTTTTTAACAAATGGTACTGGAAAAACTGCACAGCTACGTGCAAAAGAATGAAAATGTACCACTTTCTTAGACCATACAAAAAAAAACAAAACGAAACCTCAAAATGGATGAAAGACCTAAACATGAGACCTAAAACCATAAAAATCCTAAAAGCCAGGCAGTAATTTCTCTGACATTGGCCATAGCAACATTTTTCTAGATATGTCTCCTAAGGCAACAGAAACAAAAACAAAAATAAACTTTTGGGACTACATCAAGATAAAAAAGCTTCTGCACAGCAAAAGAAACAATCAACAAAACTAAAAGGCAACCTATGGGATGGGAGAAGATATTTGCAAATGACACATCTGATAAAGGGTTAGTATCCAAAAGTATATAAAGAACTTATACAACTCAACACCCCAAACCCAAGTAATCCAATTAAAAATGGGCAGAAGACATGAACAGACATTTCTCCAAAGAAGACATGCAGATGGCCAATAGATACATGAAAAGATGCTCATCACCACTCATTATCAGGGAAATGCAAATCAAAACTACAATAAGATATCACCTCAGACCCATCAGAATGGCTAAAATCAAAAATACAAGAAACAACAAAGTGTTGGCAAGGATGTGGAGAAAAAGGAACCCTTGTGTACTGTTGTTGGGAGTGCAAACTGGTGCAGCCACTGTGAAAAATAGCATGGAGTTTCCTCAAAAAATTAAAACTAGAACAACCTTATGATTTGCAATGACACTGCTGGGTATTTACTCAAGGAATACAAAAACACTAAATCAAAGGGATACATGCACCCCCATGTTGATAGCAGCATTATTTACAATAACCAAGATAGGGAAGCAGCCCAAGTATCCATTAACTGATTAATGAATAAAGAAGACGTGGCATATACACACAATGGAATATTACTCAGCCATAAAAAAGAATGAAATCTTGCCATTTGCAACAACACAGACGGAGCCAGAGGATATAATGCTAAGAGAAATAAGTCAGTCAGAAAAGGACAGATACCATATGATTTCACTCATATGTGGAATTTAGAAAAACACAACCAATGAACAAATTTAAAAAGAGACAAACAAAAAAACCAGACTCTTAAATATAGGGAACAAACTGATGCTGACCAGAGCGGAGGTGGGCGGGGGGTGGGTGAGACAGGTGCCGGGGTCTAAGAGGACACTTACTGTGATGAGCACTGAGTAATGGATAGAATTGTTGAATCACATATAATTGTACCCCCGAAACTAATATAACACTGTATATTAATTATACTGGAAAAAAGAGAACATTTCAGAAGAGCACTTACGATATTTCTTTAAAGTTTAAGGCATGCAAAATAATATATGTTGTTTATGGGGACATGTGTAGTAAAAGACTACATGAACGGAAATGAAAAGCACCACACAATGGGGAGGAATTTCCTCAGGGGAGAAAAGTTGAAATGTCCTGCCTTAAACTGGGTGATGGGAATATAGGTGTTGATTGTAATACAGTCTATCCCTCTTTATGCCTAAGAATTTCATGATAGTATTTAAAAGATGAGCCTTAAACTGGCATGCTATCATGCAAGGGCAAGATGCATCTCTGTCCATGTCCTGCATTCCAACCGACCTCACAATCATATCATTCCACCCAATCCGTGGACTTGCAACGCAATCTACATTGCCTGCTACCCCATGTGTCTGGAAACTCAGGTTATATATTTGAAAATCCACAAGACTTTGTTTCCATTTTCACTCTCATGACCTCCAAAGCATCCTTTCAGGTACCCTTAAGTATAAATATTTACACAGCGGGGCTTCTGAATGGCTCAGTTGGTTAAGCGTCTGCCTTTGGCTCAGGTCATGATCCCAGGGTCCAGGAAAGGAGGCCCACGTCAGGCTCCCTGCTCAGAGCAGAGTTGGCTTGTCCCTCTCCTTCTGCTTCTCCCCTCCATGCCCTCTTTTCTCTCTCTCTCTCTCTCTCAAATAAATAAAATCATTAAGATAAAGAAATAAATATTAACGCACACCAAATTATAATTAATATACAATTCTAATTATGCTTTGCACTTTGATTGAATTGGACCCTCAACATTTAGTTGCTCCGCTCCTTTTTGGATTCTCTTTTTAGCCTCCTCGTTTGACAATTGCTCTCTCTTGTGATGTGTGGGTTTGCGTGCTGGTGTGCCTTTAAATGAATCCATGCTTGTATTCCGTGCTTATATTCTAATTCACATCCTCACCTCTTTGTCTGAACCTACTCAAAGTTCAGTCTTAGAAGGAAGAAATTTCAGCTTTTTGTCTGTAGCTTTTATATTTCTATTTCTTTTTAGCTAACACACAGTCTTTATAAAGTTGGTTCTTGTTTGTGTGCATTTTCATATTTACCTTCCACTATGAGAGAGGGCTTTTCTGGAAGTTATGTGATGAGAGGAAAGCGCATATAGACCTTTATGGCATTTGGCCAAAAGAGAAAATCCTTCTGGGTGAGGATCACTTCTGAAAGTATCTCTCTCATTTTATGTTTGCTTCCAATAATTTCCTGCATACATTCTCCTGGCTGTTGCAACCTCAGATTTGAACATTTTCTGTTTCATACGCAATTATGTATTCTTAAAAAAGAATACGAAGAAGGAATATAGCAGAAAAATAGAAAAATGAAAACATTTAAGAGAACAGTTCTTTGAATCATTTATTGGCTCCATCACTTTTCTTCTTTTTAAGTTAAATTAAAAAAAATTTTTTTTATTACATGCTCAATCACTTTTCAGTGAGAAATACTTCTAGATAAAGACACAGCTGTGCCATCTACGGGGTATTTCCATCCTGTTTCATGGCAAAGACAGTAATATTTCCATAAATAACATAATATTTTAAGTTAACTAAATACTTCAACATATGTTATAGCATTCTTCTTCACAATAATCCTTTGGCTTTAGTATTCCCCACATTACTGACAACATACGAAGAAGCAAGGCTCAAAAATCAAAACTGTTGATATTAAGAATAAGGATAATGTTCATAACAGCAAACATATATATGTTTGTACGACAGACATCACATGACTTCCTGACTCCATTGTGAATCATCCTTTGCGTATTCATCTCTTCTTCCAAATAAGGCTTCAGGCCTCTGAAGGCAGAAACTGTGCCATTCACCTTGTATCTTTACAGTTTCTAAGTTTTTATCATCACTAGCATTAATAGGTAGGTTTAGGCACTTTGAGGAGATCCAGTGGAAGCAGTGAAGATTATTATCCTGTAGTAGAAATAAAATATTATATAACTTGCCGAAATCAAGTTGTATAGATAAAGATATGATAATATTAACTGAAGTCACTGTCATTACAAATATCATGCAATTCATTCTGTGATGGTTCATTTTATGTGTCGACTTGATTGGGCCACTGAGCGCCCAGGTATTTGGTCAAACATTATTCTGGATGCGTCCATGAGGGTGCTTTGTATGGCATTAACATTTGAATCAGTAGACTGAGTAAAGCAGATTGCCCTCCCCATTGTGGGGGCCTATCCAATCAGTTGAAAGCCTGAATAGAACAAAAAGTCCGACCCTCCCACAAGTAGAAGGAAATTCCTGACAGATTGAGTTGAGATATCAGTCTTTTCCTGCTTTTGGACTTGAACCGAAAATTCTGTTTTTCCTGAGTCTTGAGTATGCTGGCTATCAGATTGGAATTTACACCATTAGCTCTCCTGGATTTTAGGCCTTCAGACTCAAACTGGAACCACACATTGGCTCTCCTGGGTCTCCAGTTTACCAACTATGGATCTTAGTACTTCTCAGCCTCCGTATTCATATGAGCCAATCCTTTATAATAAATATCTTTATATATATACATAAAAAACATGTATATATGTTTATAAGCACATAAACATATATGTTATAAATATAAGAGCATATATAAGCATATGTATTGCAGAAATTATTGGCTCTGTGTCTCCCAAGAACCCTAAAAGAGATTTCCTTCAGCAAACATAAATTAAGCATTAGCTCTTCCAAGCACTGCTTTAAACACATCTAGTGAGTGCCTGCTATATGTAAGGTTTGTGTTAGGATCGGGAGAAACAAACAAGTGAAAACCATCCTCTCTCCTCTCAAAAGATATTTTAAGCCCAATCAAGTCCACAGAACACACACATAAAATATAAGTAACACCCAGTAGCATATGCTGAATGTCAAAGAAGTAAAACCCGCAGTAGTAAATGCTATTAGATCTTGAGTATAGTGCTTGCTTCATGGATAGGGGAGCCATCCATTCCAGTTTAGCAAGGGACAGTCCAGTTTATGCCTGTTGCCTCAGCCCTATTATTTATAGCCCCATTTCACTCTTAACAGTGTTCCAGTTAGACAATAAACTATAAGGTCACCTTACTCACAGATGGGAATAGAAGGAAAGGTTTCTTTAAAAGGTGAATTGTGGGCCATGTCTTAAAAGAAGTAACAGACATGAATCACAGATCTGGCACTTTGAAATGTGTCTTTTATCATTTCCTTAAATTTGCAGCCATGAATTGCTTCAGTCCCCACTGTCTGCCTTCATTCTAGGGAGTCCTGGGAGAAAATAAGACATATTTTACTCGAAGGGAACAGAATGTTTCATTGATGTCTCAGCTCTCCTTCTCCCGGAGGGTGGCAGTTCAAGTTCGGCATCCCTGTTCCAGCGTGTGTGGTAGGGAAGGTACGTGGTGCTGTAAGCTCCTTCATCTTTACAGTTGCTAAAGCAATTACTTGCTGGGAATTAATATTAACCAGAGTAAATTAGCTCAAGAGTCACGTATTTAACTTCCATTCACTCAAAATAATTGCCTGCTAAATTAAAATTGGCTCACATTTGAGAAAATGATGTAAAAATGTCTTTAGTGGACATATTTGAATGCTTATCAACACAGATGGAAAGGAGAAGCATTTGAGGAATGCGAATATAACATTTAAGTATGTTTTGCATGAAAATCACATTCAACTTCTCAAAGCAATATAAGATGTGACCCTTGGCAACCAATTGCCACACCCTCTGATAGAACGGGCTTCAGGACGAGTCCTCAATCACGGCAGGAGTTTTCAAATAAAAAAAGCAGCAGTGGTCATAGATCGATGTTTCATGAGGGAAAGCGGTGTATTGTAGGCTTGAGTACATTTATATAAATTAAAAATTTAGATTATATGATTTCACAGTGAAAGTGGCACACTAGCTCTCAGATCTAGCGGTGTCTAGTTTCGAATGTGGACACTTTTGAGGACAAATGCCGGACCATATTCACCTTGGTATCTCTCCCATAGAATAGGGTGCCTGGGGTGTATTTTAGGTAGTTGAAAACTGTTGAATTAATTTGACTGAACTATATATTTTTTTAATGACTAAATTATGCACAAAGTTAGATATAAATGATGATTGATTTCTAAAATAGCCTCTGGGGGATTTTCTGTGCATGTATTTGACTTTTGGAGACGTGAATTATACTTTTGAGTCATATACTTACTTATCATATACTCAGGATCACCAAATGCATACCCAGAAGCTAGTTGGGAAACACTGAGCAGAATATGACTCAGCCATCAGAAAGGATGAATACCCACCATTTACATCGACATGGATAGGACTGGAAGAGATTATGCTCAGTGAAATAAGTCAAGTAGAGAAAGACAATTATCATATGGTTTCATTCATATGTCGAACATAAGGAACAGCATGGAGGACATTAGGAGAAGGAAGGGAAAACTGAAGGGTGGGGCAGAGGGAATCAGAGGGGGAGACGAACCATGAGAGACTATGGACTCTGGGAAACAATCTGAGGGTTTCAAAGGGGAGGGGGTGGGGGATGGGTGAGCCTGGGGGTGGGTATTAAGGAGGGCACGTGTTGTAATGAGCACTGGGTGTTATATGCAAATAATGAATCATGGAACACTACATCAAAAAAAAAAAAGAATTATTAAAGAATAATAAATGGAGAGTAGGTCACAGGGAAACTTCTTAGGACTTTAAACAGTTTTGCATCTCAAGCCCTCAGAGAATCCCGATCTTAAGTTTTGTTAAGGGCCTATCAAGAATGACAAAATTCCTGAATGTTCACAAATTCTACTTACCTACTAACACTCAAGTCAGTCTAGAGGCTATTTATTCACACTCTTTTAAATCACAGTGTGTTTTAGTAGCAATGAGTAGATTATGAGTACAAATCATAGGCTAACATCTGAGTTCTGACTTTGACATGCTATGTGAGCTTAGTTATATCTGTAACCTTTCTGAAACTCAGTGTGCTGATCCACAACATGTCACTGAAGTTGAGTATTGCTCTACCGATCTCTATATCTTATAAATTACAGTAGTCTAGGATTTCAAGAATCTGGACATTGATTAAACAACAGGTTAAGTACTACGTGTGACATCTTTCAGTAATACATAGTTGAAAATAAAATAGATGTATTCTTCAAATATTTAAATGACAATTCATATTTTAAAGTGCTTGGAAAAGATTGGGATGCAATTTTTATAATAACAGTTTTCTAGTTCTTAACCTTTGTTAATTAGACATCCCGAATGTAAAGGAGATTTATCAGGTGACAAATAAGACTTTGATGAAGCAGTTAGAGGCTAAACCACTAGAGTAATTTACTTTTCTACATTGTGAGGATAAACTTAATGATAAGCGTGATTAACGTGAAAATCTTTTTCTAGGATGAACCTGTAGGCTGACTTATCTAGCCTGGCAGCGTATCATGAAAAAATATAGCAGAAAATTGCTAAATATCCAAATCACTTTGTGCTGTCATAGCACATTATATAACAGTAATGCTTGACCCTTTTTGGGGATAACAAACCTCTCTTGAGACTATGATCAAAGTTACTGGCTAGCACATTAATCACCTGATGCTAGATTATGCTATGTAACAAACGACTCCCAGATTTTAGGGGCTATAGCACTAAAACATTTTAATTCTTGCTGAAGTGTCATAAAATATGTAGGGCTACTGTGATTGTGGTCCAGGCTGGTGACCAGTGGTAAGTCTGCTCCAAAATGCCTTTTCATCTCAGGTCCTGGGCTGAAGAATCTACCATTATCTGGGGCATGCTATTCTCATTGCATAGGACAGTAACACAAGAGAGCCTGAAACAAACTCTAGAATAAATTTAAAGCTTCTACTTAACATGATCAACACCACATCTAGTCACACACTGTCAAGAGTATATCACCTGGTCAAGCCTAAAATCAATGAGGCAGGGATTGATGATACATTATACATTGGGCAGGTGTTATCACACTATTAGGGGTGGGAGTGGGGTTGCAAATGTTGAGAACAGTAATTCAGTCTACCACTATTCCACAGGAAATTGGAACTACAAGCTTATATTAGAAATCTCTAGGGGTTTCAAGCCATAGGTTATGTCTCTTGAGCAAATAGCCAAATGGCAAGGTAGTACCTTTCTTCTCAAATAGTTCAACATGTTTGGTAAATAGCCTTGAATAAATTATATCAGGCAGGACTTTTCAAAAGACATTTTTTTTTTCTTCCACTACTGCCTGACTTACTGAATTTTGCATTCATGAACGTTTCCATGGAAAAGATTTGTTTTTTTGAATGAGATATGTAGATGTACAGTAGAGAAAGGACTGATAATTGGGTCTACTTAAAAAATGCTTGAGTAATAATAATACCTTAATTTAACCTTTGAAAATGAGTTGTGGTGGGGTGCCTAGGTGGCTCAGTTTGTTGAGCATCTGCCTTCGGCTCAGGTCATGATCCCAGGGTCCTTGGAACAAACCCCATATCGGGCTCCCTGCTTAGCGGGCAGTCTCTCCTGCTGCCCCTCCCCCTGCCTCATGCTCTCTCTCTCTCAAATGAATGAATAAAATCTTTAAAAAAAAGAAAAGAAAATGAGTTGTGAATATTTGATTCACATTGTTTTTCTAGTAAACGTGTGGTTCACTAATTAGAAGGTTAGTATGATCTAATGGAACTTGGATCAACCCCAGGTTTTACTCACTTTAAAACTTGCAAAACAATTTTTTCATATTTTCTCTGAAGGGAATAATGAAATGATTCTATGCAGAGATTGGGGGAGGTGGGTGCACAAAAAAAACCCCAAAATCAAACAAATAAAAAATAGTTGAATAACTTGGAAACTCAATAGCAGTGATTCCTGTTAATAGGGGTCATAGTTAGAGGTAATGTCTTAACATTTCCAGAAGACACAGTGCCTGAAAGATACCAAGCCATACCTCCAACTTGGTTAACTTACTCCAACAGTAAGCAAACCAGAATTACTACACTCTTTGATGTTATGTCTACACCATGAAGTGCAAATTGAAAAACGACTAATTTTACAGATAAAAAAGATCAAAATAGGGCTGACCTGTACAAATAGAAGAAAAGAAGATTTTGGCTTAATGTTAACATTTATTAGTTTATTAACCTATATAATAGTTGTATGTTATTCCTCATAGGGAATGGCCTTACCATTTTCCAGAAAATATATTTTTTTAAGATTTTATTTATTTATTTGATACAGAGAGACAGCGAGAGAGGGAACACAAGCAGGGGGAGCGAGAGAGGGAGAAGAAGGCTACCCGCTGAGCAGGGAGCCGGATGCACGGCTCGATCCCAGAACCCTCGATCCCAGAACCCTCGATCCCAGAACCCTCGATCCCAGGACCCTGGAATCATGATCTGAGCCTAAGGCAGACGCTTAATGACTGAGGCACCCAGGCGCCCCCAGAAAGCATTCTTTTATTAACTGGGTAGGTGGCTGAGTGTGATGACTTCTCAGGTCACTTTTACTACTGAGATTCTATGTCTCATAATTTCTCTTTCCATTTTTTTTCTTCCTTCCTTCCTTCCTTCCTTCCTTCCTTCCTTCCTTCCTTCCTTCCTTCCTTCCTTCCTTCCTTTCTCTCTCTCTTTCTTATTTTAAAAAGTAAAGCACAGTTTAAAATACATTTTTTTTTCTCCTCTCTGAATTTATCTGTTATTTTGGTATATTTTAATCAGATTATAAAGAATATAATTCTTGAATATTCTTTTTTTAAGCATTAAACTTTTCTCATTTCCTCAATACTATCTGTGCAAAGCACTATTTCTACTTAATTACTTTTAGAAATCTATTTTAAGTTTCCAAGTTCTTATATATTTCATCTTAACCATTACACTCTAAAAATTTAGCTATAAGAAAAAAATTCCATTTTTTAAAAGATTTTATTTATTTATTTGACAGAGAGGAGACAGAGAGAGAGGGAACACAAGCAGGGGGAGTGGGAGAGGGAGGAGCAGTCTTCCCGCGGAGCAGGGAGCCCGATGCGGGGCCCCAGGGAACCCTGGGATCATAACCTGAGGGAAGGCAGATGCTTAACGACTGAGCTACCCACGCATCCCCCATTTGTTTTTTAATGAAAAAAACATAATAGCAAGAGACTCTCCAAATCTTATTTTATTGACAATACTAGATGGTTCTTCACTTGATAAATATCAAATGCCAAAGATATCAGTGCTTTAGCAATATGGCTTTCAACTTGACTCATAATGTTATCCAATGGATTTCATAATATTATGGACTTAATTACTATATTCTAACCACAGCACAAGATACATGTTATTACTTCTCCCCTCTGATACTTTTATAGAACCATTATATGAGCAAGTCATATAAGCCCCTTAGGAAAAGAATTAACTTAAAAGATGTTTAAGAACTGTATAAACCATTTTAAACTATATTCATTGTACACAGATCATTAAAGGAATTATTTTTTCCTAGTTAAATGAATACTCAATGATAAGTTGCTTTATGTTAACTATATTGACCACCAATTTCCAAGACTTAGACATCAATAAAATATACTTAATACTAAAGAATTCAGAATGTTTTTGATGTCAAAACACACGTAAAGGATCTTGCAGTTAACATTACAAAGTTCCATAAAACACATTCTATTTTTTTTCTAGCTATTTATATTCTTGAAAAATGAGTTTTTATATTTTGACCATGAATGTGGATATCTTTCCTTTTAGACTTTGTCTGCAATAGTAATGTGTCTTACAACATTCTTAGCTCCACTAAGAACTTGATTCAAACCTGGACAACACCTCCAATTCTGCATATTTTCCATCTTTCTCCTTTGATATAAAGTGTGGCAAATATGAATACCTTTGTGGTCAGGAAGATGAATGTGTTTAGGAGTAACAGTAGGAAGTGGTGGAGGCTGTGGGGCAATGAGGTCTTGTTTGTCCCACCAAAATGGGCAGTGACTGCTCAATTCCATCTGACTGTCACCATGTAGGGAAGTTGATCTTTGTTGTAAGGTAAACAGTTTTTCAAATGAAGCCACAAATACAGAATTTTATTTAAAATCTTCAAATAATAATTACCTACTAACATTTCTCTTATCTTAGTTGTACCAACTAAAAGAAATACATTTAAGACAAAATCCAACTGCCAGTGTGAGACATCTATTTTACACCCACATTAATATTTACTTGCTCAAAGTTCTATTATCTTAGGATATTTTTATGATGACATTTAGGTAATGAGATGAAACAAGCAATCCTGGATATAATAACCTCAGTCAATTATTACATATATAGCCCAATAAAAATGAAAGCATGTATATTCAATTCACTATTTAACATAAATGTTCTATAGTCTTAATAATACTAATTTGGAAATTATTGGAACTGAATTAGTCATGTCATATTCTTAGATATTTGTCAGTCTCCAAGAATTAATGCAAATCAATTCCTCATTTTGATTGACTGTGTTTAACTATTTTTCTTGATTTACAAGATTAAGGATACTAAGGTCATAGGAAGTTTCAAGAATCTTAAAAATAATATTTTAACATTACTCCTATGCTTCCAAATTATTTAAGTCATTAACAATAATATGGGCAATAACATAAGATTAAAATATACTGAAAATAAGAATTTTGGATTTCTACTGAATGACCAGCTACTTGAATAAATCTTTTGCTAAAAATAATTTAAATGTTGAATGAACTTTAAAATTTAAAAATTTATTAATTTTTTCTTTTAATGCATCCATGAGTTGTCCATGCAGGGGACAGGGAACTTGAAATCTCAGGAAAGCAGGTAAGCAGGCTTACACTGAAATAATTTTGTTGAATGGTTGAACCTGATCTCACCTTCTTGGCTTATAGTGCTTAGTGCACAGGGAGTGGTTTAGGGTCCTCATAATACTTCTCTTATATTTTCAGAAGGATATGATAATAAATATTCCTGAATGTACATTTGCAATGAAATGTGTAGTTCACATAGGCCCAGGCTTAATTATAGGTGTGTGAATTAGTAAGCAGGATAAGTTATCTCACATCTGTATTCCATAAACTGGTTTAAGTTTCATATTTGGCCATAAATTTGACTTGCAATATAGAACTTTTACTAAGGGGAGCAACCACTTTAGATATGATTCTGGATAGCCTTAGAAAATATGAAAAGAGAAGGTATAGATTTGAAAAACAGATAAAAGATTTATTATTAATTTTCATAAAACTCCTTTCTTTTATAAAGCCAACAACCTATATTCATTCCTGTTATAAATAACTTTCTTCCTTGAAGTTGTACATTTTTCTAAAGATGCTGGATTACTGGACAGTGAGAAAACCGTAAAGCATTAAGAGTCACAGGAAATCCAGTCATCCAGTCAAAAATGAAGTCTTCTGGGTAGGCCTTAATCCAATATGACTGGTGTCTTAATAATGAGGTGATTAGAACATAGACACACATGAAACGCTGTGTGAAAATATCAGAATAATATGGCCATCTACAAGCCAAGGAAAGAGGCTTCAGAACCAACTCCGTAGACCCCTGATCTTAGACTTGAGGAAATACATTTCTGTTCTTTAAACCACCCAGTATTGGTATTTTGTTATGGCAGCCCAAGCAAACTAGTACAGCAGACAATTGGAAACATAGGCCAAAGAGACCCAACATGAGTGGTCTACTGACTATTAAGGGATATTTATCTAGAAAGAGAACTTCATGGAGGAGATGAAGTGAAAGAAGAAAAAGGGTAGGTATACTGTGTTCACATCAATTTAAGAGAGCATCTAATGTGAAAACAAGCTAAATTGCGTTCAATTTTATTTTATAGAGGAATTGAATAATACAGGTGGGTTCAGTTCATATTATTGAATTGAACGCTTTGTTCACTTCCATTTGTGTGTGTGTGTGTGTGTGTGTGCACGTGCGCGCTAATGAACACACTTAAAGCATTGTTTCTGTTTTTGTTTTGGCATCGAGCTTTGGCTGAGTTTCTTACATTTTGAAATACGCATAAATAATTGGTTTTGCTTCTTTTAGGATTCAGATCTTCATAGGCTCTTTAAAGTAAGTCATGAAGTGAGATAGGACTGAAGAGTGTGGGTGGCTGTTGATGGTGCTGCAGATACAAATTGGGCTTTGCTTGGAATTGTTTTGGCAGCCTAGACTAGGATTGTGATCCTGGACTTGTCTTTTCCAATTAAATATTCTAAGATCAGATAAAAAGTATTAAAAAAGAAACCTAACACACTGAAGGATAAAGTAGATAAATGGTTAAATAGTCTTAAGTTATGTTATAGTTGTATGTTATAGTTTGGGCATTTATTTTGACATTATTTTTTTGCAATGCAGAGATTATGGGAAAAAATTAAGTTTATTTCCTGATTCATTAATATCTTAAGGTACTTGGTTATTCAAAGCTTTGCCATTGAGTAAAACTATGGTACTTCTTAATGAAAAACAATGTTCTATTACCTTTGATTTTTTTACTTAATATTGAAATATTTCAATTTATAACAATACCAGAGAATAATGCATTAAAATGGCATCTAAGATATCTAACTTTCTTCTCAATATAAGAATCTTTTTAGCTGCATAACTGACAGGTCATTATTCAACCTCCAATAGAAAATCAGCAAGGGTAGGTTTTTCACTTTGTTACAATTTAGCTTTTGAAAGTTTTCTAAATACTGAAATTTGTATCATCAACATATGGTAAGTTGTTCATGAGATAAGCCATGATTTAGTTGTTCTTACATCTCCTGGCCCATAAAAGGAGCTCAGTAAAAATGTGTGTGATTAAATTGAGTTGAATAGCCTAAGATTACCTGTCAACAGGTCAGTTAAGTTTTTGTATGTTTGTTTGTTTGTTTTTTATCCTGGAGCAAAGTTGAACATTTCTTCATCTTCTACAAGAGCTCCAAGGACATGTGAAAGACCTAAAGTTTCCACTCAATTCTTAAATGTCCTTGGGATTGTATCCTATTCCTATCCAATGCCAAGTTAGAACATTTACTGACCAAGTTTTAATGTCAATCTCAATGGTGTTCAGTAAGTCTTGAGGTATTGCTTTGTTCTGCTCCTTTTGGATGCACTATTTGGGTGTCTTTGTGTCTTCTAATCCCTGCTGGTTTGTCTTCCCTCCTTCTCTTCCAGATAGAGCAGACATGAACCTATGTGGTTAGTGGCAAAAGGCTTATAAATAGGTATCAGAACACAGACCAGGAGAACTGTTAATGGAAATATTTCCACCTAATTTTAATCATCAACATAACTCCTCTTTTGCCAATAAAAAAAAAAAATACCTTCTCTTTGAAAAAGGTGAATACTTTCACAAAGCATGTTGAATCCTGAGAGACTCCTGGCTCAAATCTTTGGATACTTTCTAGAGAAGGAAAATAACAGGTTAGTAAGACTATTTCAAATGAGGCCTTTGAAGAAAATCCTTACTAGATTACAGTTCTACAACCGGGCCAAGTGAATGAAGTACTAATAAATTGATGTATAGATTGAAACATTCACAAATTAATATTTAGGAGAAGAATTTAGGTCAAAGAGTGAAAAGGACATCTCATATACAATTTTCAGCACATTAAAAAAAGCAGTGGTGCTTAAGCATATATTTGTTCCAGTGCTAGAGATGTTATTCAAACAGCTTTGGAAATTATGCTATACAAAAAAATGTGTACTAGATGGCAGTCTAAGTACCCTTTTCATTTACGTCTCAGTCTGATTTTTGGATTCCAATCCATCAGTGGAGGAGGAAAGAAAGTATTGTTCATTATCTCATCAAATAAGTGTTTTTATTATTACATAAGAGCATAGTGTTTAAATAATTAAACAAATGAGTTGCGATTCAAGTTTAAAAAGCCGTAATGCATCTTTTACTGGTACATTATCTGGAATTATAATTGCATCTAGATGCAAAAATACCCTTTGAGACACCTTGACACAAGTGAAATTTGTGTTTCTTAGATCCTTAGCACACTTTCCTTTATATAGTTCCTCATTGCTTATCCTCAGTGTCTTATTTTAAGTAAAGCAATGATAAACTGAAATTAGAAGCAAAACACATAGATCTTTTAGAATTTTTTTTAGGAACTTCAGGATTCTGAGGATGCAGGTACTACCAAATCATGGCCACATCTTAGATTATTAGTGTTTTAATTATCTCTGTGGATTTATGCTGTCCTTACAGTTAGAAGACTTTATGTTTATTCTTAAAATTTTATGTTTATTCTCATTTTCTTTTTCCATATTGGTGCACAATTTTTTATTCCCACTTTCTTTGTGTGTTTACCTTCTTTCAGGTTTTGTGTCTTTGTGAATGTTATACAGGACCAAAATATATTTAAATAAAAAGTCAAAGTCATACCTTTGGAGTTTTATTTTGCTTTCACTATATTTGATCATGGTCTTGTCTTTTTGTTATTTTTACAGAAGGTGTTTGTAAGTGTTGGAATCATTTCCTCATATGTAATCCAAGCTGGCTGTTTAAATCCAATTTGCATACTTGTTTTGAAGATGTCTGGAAAGCCACAGACAGCCCCTCTAGTTTCATTTGCATAACAGCTTCAAAGCTCCAAGTTGCTAGGTAGTTGGAAATACTGGCAATCAAGTGACCTGGGCTATTGAAGAAGCTGAGGAGTTCAAGGGGAATGATAGACCTTTAGGCTTGGAGCTGAGAAGATAATAAAAATAATAGCTAACATCTCTTTTGAACTTACTAAATGCCAGGTACTGCAATAAACTTATCACATGGATTTAATTTAACATCTAATCCTGTGGGGTAGGTAGTACTATTAATCCTACTTTATGAATCAAGAAACCGACTAAGCAACTGCCTAATGTCGTAGAAGTAGTAAGTTCTTATCCAAGCAGTGCAGTTGCAGACCCTCAACCACTATAAAGTTTTTTTTTTAAAGATTTTATTTATTTATCTGACAGAGAGAGACACAGCGAGAGAGGGAACACAAGCAGGGGGAGTGGGAGAGGGAGAAGCAGGCTTCCCACGGAGCAGGGAGCCCGATGTGGGGCTCGAACCCAAGATGCTGGGATCATGACCTGAGCCGAAGGCAGACGCTTAACGACTGAGCCACCCAGGCGCCCCCACTACAAAGATTTTAACCACAAAATTATACCACCAGATAGTCCAAATTACAGGATTCAAAGAACTATGAAGTTCTAGGTAGGGGTGATACTTGAAATCAGTTTAAGTAGCATTATAGTGGTCCATGGTCAAATAGAGCCAAAGGTGTATGTGGATTGAGGACAGGGTCTACTCCCAGAGACTGGGGCTGGTAAGAATTAGGCAAATTGAGCCGCCAGTTGACAATTTTCAGCAGAAAACACAAGTGCTTATCAAGAACCGAGGAAACCATTCATGCACATCTATACAGCTACCATAAATCCTGATAGTAGTTGTGCAGCAAATGGTTAAATTAGAAGACCCCATAATATCTGCAGTGCAGATTTTCCTATATTCTGCCCACAATTTAATGAGAGAAATAGTTCCACAGCAGCAGTACCACAATCCCACACATGCTTGCTACTTCACAAAGGAACCCTGATTTGTTTCCTTTCCCTTGTAGATATCTTCGACTTTTTGATTTTCTCTTTTGGCATTATCAATTTACTTCCCAGTGTAGAAGAGGAAGATTAACTCTTTTCCGTGTATAACCCATGACACCTCCCTTCTCTTACTATCTCCCCATCTTGTTATTATCCTTATATAATTTCTGTTAGATCAATATTTAATATTTACAGTATTAAAACTTTCATGATTACGTGACTGCCTTCCCAACTGACCCATACGGTATGCCGTGATTACTTTTCATTCTTGTGCATTTTTTAAAATTCTTTATAGTTAAAAAAATTGCCCTTTTTACATGTTTGCTTAGTTTTCCAAACATGTATCACTTACTATCCCCAGTTTGTTCCCTAATTTTGTAATCTCCTTTTATTTCATCCAGTCACATTAGTTCTTCTATAAATTTCACGTTTTTGAAGAAATGCTTTCCAGAAGTTTCTTGTTCTGATTTAGACCAGTTCATCCCTAGGTCTGATGGTTTTTATACTGATATTTCCCCATATCATTAAACTAGGAATTCTGTTTTCTTTCTTAATTTGGATCTCCAGTTTTCTGGAGATCTCAGTTTTTATGCTCACAATTGTTTGATTTCTTACAGGATTCTAATTGGGAAAGAATTTTGCCCTGAAACATTTTTTTTTCTTAATTTTATTTATTTATTTGAGAGAGTAAGTGAGAGAGAGCACAAGCTGGAGGGGGGAGGGGGGAGGAGCAGACTCCCCGCTGAGCAGGGAGCCTGATGTGGGACTGGATCCCAGGACTCTGGGATCATGACCTGAGCTGAAGGCAGACGCTTAACTGACTGAGCCATCCAGGTGCCCCCTAAAAGAGTTTTTAAGATTTTGCTCCATTGTTTTCTAGCTTCCAGTACTGTTGTTGAGAATCTGGTATCTTTATATGAAGCCTCTTTCTCTCAGAAATTTCATGGAATTGTCTTTTTATCCTGCTGTCTAAAATTTCACAATGGCATACATTGCTGAGAAGGACCACTTCACTACAAAAACCCTGGGCACCATTACAGAAGGTACATGTGTAAGGAAGTTCGTTCACATCATCATTTACAATGTTACCCTTAAAGTTGTGTATTTTACAATCTGTGTGGCTTTATGATACAATGTTACTGGGTGGGATTATTTTCACCCATTGCACTGGATACCAGGTGAGTATTTCAATGTGGAATCTTATGAATTTGAGCTCTAGAATATTTTCTTGAATTTTTTTGCCTTTCTTTCTTCCTCCACCTCCATTTTTCTGGCGTTTCTTTTTGAAACACCTATCATTAGGATGTTAAATACCCTAGCTTGGTCCTCTAGCCTATTTTATTTCCTTTTTTTTTTTTTATCTCACTGTTCTACTTTTGGGGAGATTTTCTCAACTTTATCTTCCATTTATCTTACTAATCTTTTCATTTCTAATATTACATATTTAGTTTCCTAGAACTCGTTTCTTTGTTCTCTGAATGTTTCCTTTTTTTAGTATATTCTTATTCCTTTTATTTCTCTGAAAATGTGTGTGTGTGTGCGTGTGTGTGTGTGTGTGTGTATGATTTTCTTCTCTCTTTGTAACCTCTTTTCTCTGTTACTTGTTTCTGCTTTTCTTAGCTTTTGTCTTTCATAATAGCAATGTGCATCAAATGTCTATTCATTTTTGACTATAGACTAGTATTTTAAAAAGGGTAGTAAAAAACTGATTGGAGGCTCTATGCATATAGAAAAGACCATGGGCTCTCCTGTGGAGTAATCTAGCAGTGCTGCTTATTAGAGAAATCCTTGATGTTATTACCTGCAGGACTTTTCTCTTGGGCTGGCCAAACTCCCAGGAAAACTCTTTCAAGGGGCTTATGGGACATAAATTATGGCTTTCACCTCCGGGATCCTGGCAAGATAATATATTTAGTGTTTAAATTTCCCTTGATTTCTTTGTTTTTAGTATAGTACTCTGGTCTTCAAATCGGATCAGAGATATTCTAATTATTCCTCCCCTGTTAATAAACCACCAGTCATCTGCCTAGTTGGGGTGTTCATGTGTGTATTGATGCATGTGGATGTGTGTGTGTGTGTGTGTGTGTGTAATGTAGCTGATCCTTAGCTATGCAGAGGAAGGGAGGTGATCTGGTGGTCCAAAGTTTCAACTGGCCTTCCTGACATTATTCTGCCACATTTATTCCATGAGTACTTGGTACTGCCAACTCCGGAGTCATTGATTCTATGGTGTGCACTGGGTCATCCAAGAGATTCTCAGGTTTCATTATGGCATTAGGATTCAGCTTTCTTAGATCTATTTAATCAATTACTACTTTTCCATCTGGTTTCAGCTTCCAGAATTTTTCTCCCTTTGTTCTTTGAGCTTATTCCTCTTTCAAAAATAGTTTTTTAAAAATAAGATTTCAAGAAGGCATGGAGGCTATTGCTTATGTTAAACTTGTCATCTTTAACCAGGTGCCACGTAGTTATTTTTAGATTTATTGTATTTGAATAAAAGTTAAAGATAAATCATGGCAATATGCCTTGTTTTCCCCTTTATTGGGGATATATTTTATATTATATTTTAATAACGTTAAAGTATTATAAACTTTACTCACATAAGTTTTGTGATATATTTATCATATATGTCACTCCTTTTTATGGCTTCCACATATCTCTTGAAGTTTTCCATTTCTTCATTCATGCTGTACACTTTTTCCATTAGAATTTTTGGACTTTTATCACATTTAATTTAAAATCCATCTGGGCTATCTCTGTGTCTGCTTTCATTGACTGTTTCCTCTCTTGATCAGGAATCACATTTTCTTGCCTTTTATTGTTTTTGTTGCTCTGTCTTGTATTTTGTTAAGGATAAAACAGATATAAATGTTTTCTCTCTTATAAAGGACTGAGTACTTTTTGAAGTTTATTTCAATTAGGGTTCCTGTATTGTCGGCTCTTCAATGATTTTTTTTAAGTTACAAGTTTATAGCAATTTTCTCTTAAACTTTTATATTCAAATGGGAGCATGAATCTTGTAAATTATTCTGAAAATGTGAATTTTGAATGCAACATGTATTACCTACACATACGTAAACATATTTTCACCTTGAAAACTGGCCATGCCTATAGTTTTTGTAACTTTTGAGGTAGGATAGGATGAAATAGACAAATAGATCAGTGCAAGATTAGCATCTGTCCCACAGTAACAACATGAATGCCCACAGCAATTTGAAAGAATGATATTATACTGATGGTACAGATTGTAAAACAGCTTGACAGAGGATTTGCCACTAGAGATGCAAGCAGTTTGTGCTTCTGTTCATAAGAGTTCATGTTCATAAAGGTTTGCTTCAGGTTTTCAATATTACAAACAGCAGTTGGAGCTCTTGACTGCACACAATTCTTTAGTATCAAAGAACTGATGTTGATTTGAATATTATAGGGAAAAATTTTAATAGATAAAAAAATCCTATGCATAAATACTTATTTTGTAAAAATAACACTTTTAATATTAAAAAATCTGAGTCAGAAAAAATTACAGCATTGGTGAATCATGTGTATATCATTCTTTTATCACAACCCAAATAATGGCCTTCTGAGCTCTTTCCAAATGCATCAGCGATATATGTGAAATTGGAATTAAAATAAGGGAACTTAACATAATTACATACTTCAGCTAGTTCAGTGAGCAGAAATTGTTGGCACCCTCTTGCTAGATTTTCCCAAACTGAAGCTGCCATGTTTTGTATTATGAGCAGTTCAGCAGCTTTGTGCATCTGTCCCTCCCCTCCAATTTAATTAGACTGTCTGTTGCAGACAAATCAGACTGTGGCTTTTTTTTTTTTAACCCAACTGCTATAAATGCCAAGTCAAAATATGAATAAGAGGAAAACAAGATGTTCTGCAAACACATGCCACTTTATTGGGTAAAAACATGATAGGTGGGTCTGCTCACACTCTCCATGAGAGATGTGGGAAGTGAGGCTTGCAGAATGAGGTTATAAAAGGGTCAGATTGATGCTATTGTCTTTGTCGGCTCCAATAGAGCAGGGACTTGATTCTTCCCCCAGTGTAATCTTGCTTTGACACTACAGCCAACACAGATTTATGATTACACATTCTCCTATCATGAAGGGAGTGAGAATCACAGCAGAGGAAACACAAGAGACAAATAAGCTAGAGATTATTGTAGAAATTTATAGTCTTATGTGCTTTGCATTCCTGGGGATAGTTTGAGCCAATATACCCTAATAGGACACTATAATGTTACATTTTAATCATTTTAATAATCCTGTAATAAGATTGAAAAATAGTTGCTTTTACAGGAGAATGTTATCTATAGGCAACCATTAATTATAGTCCATGGAGGATAATAGATGAATTCTATGGAATGCCTTTCTCTAGATTATTGTCCAAGTTAACAGTGGTCAGTAGAAAAAACTTGGTCCTAAAGTTAAGTGTCACCTCAGGAGTAATGCAAAGGTAATGCAATAAAATGAAAAAAACTCTCAACAGGTAAACATGTAGTGTCAGGTAGGTAGGTGAATGGGAGCAGGAACTTAGATACAACTATGAGTGCAGGATAAATGAAGTCAGGTAAATGAAGTCCAAGAATGGAGAGCAAGAGGGGATTAATTACTCGTGAATGGATACTTGAAAGTTGTAAACACAGTTCTTCAGTAAGTCTGGAGAAAAGATTCACATTTCCTTTGAATTTTATTTAGAAACTCTGAAAAAGTGGATCCTCCTTTTTGAGAACACAAAGCTATACTTGACTACCAAATTATCCCACTTGTCTCTTGAAATTACCTTTTTTTCCCCTAATAATTGTAATGTACTGCATGAAACTATCCAAATGTTTCTTAATTTCCTAAGAAATGAAATGTTGATAAAGAAGTTTATTGAAATTGAGGTTTTAGTTTGCATTCATGGGGAAAAATGTAGATAATTTGTTCATCTTGTAACTTATGAAGTCTAATTTGGCTTTAGTATGTGTTTAATGCACTTAGCAGATGAGCTCTTTGGACCTGAAATATGCCTCCTCACTGCTTCTTCTTGGTAAGCTTCTCATCACCAAACAATATGGTACTTCCTCTTTTGAGCCTTTCTAACCCCTAAAGAATCAGTTACTCCATAGCAACTTTTGCACATACCTTTATTAGAGGCATTATTATTTCCAAGAGGCCATTCACTTTAAGAGTTGTGATACCAGTATAGTTCTGAGTATGTGAAGAAGATAGATATCTGAATGGCTATTGGCATTTTGGAGACTGAAAATTGCATGCCCCAAGCCCAACTTACAGGAGTAGATCTTTTATCCACTTATATAGGCCATGCTCTTGTGCAGAGAAAACATCTTCTATAACCTCCCTATCTTATCCCTCCTCTAGTTACCATGACAATTAGGGTAAAGGTCAATAGAGGCAGAAACGAAGAACTTTTGACATTTCTCTTTGGGAGTTCCATCTTATTTTCTGTCTTTTTATTCTGTGGGAACTTGGCTTCTTATTACAGATAACACTTGGACTTACACTACAAATGTTCCCAGGAGACCATATAATCCCAGATCTTGGAAACAAGTATCAAATTGAAATACATTTGTGTCTAGCATACACTTATAAAAATTCGAGAGTGTACTCACACAAGCCTTCATAGCTAATTGAACAAAGGTAAAAATTTATAACTCAAACAATTATACATATTTAATTTGCATCATAATAGAAAGTTATCAAAATTCTCTGAGTCAAAGGAAGATACAGAGTGCCACCAATGGTCCTACCCTTAGATAAGGAAATGAAGATATTTGAGAAGAAATTGTCTAAAGGGTTCTTCTCACCTGGAAGACAGAGTAAAGTAAGTCTGAGTATCCTCCTTTTTAATCTGCCTTGCAGTTTCACTTAGTGTGGTGAATTGAAATAATATTTGTAGGCATATGTCCGGGGAATGTAGTAGTTTTTAAATAAATCTTTGTGGGATGGGGATATTGATAAATCTAGACAGGAAGGAGAATTAGGGAACTTCAGACATGTTATTCTTTATATCAAGGATGTAAATAGTCCTATTATTTTCTATTTGTAGGTGGAAGACTTTGTAAATTATAAAGCTGTTGACCTGAGACCAATTAAAAGTAAAGTTACAAAGATTCTTTCTATCATTAAAACTATAATAATAAATGTCAATCTCTTTAACAGACAAAATAACCAAACACCCTGAATTAATAAAACCTAAATGTTAATAGCTCTGTACTTGAGATACAAGGTTTAATTCTGCTAGGTCCATGGACTTGCTCATTAAAATCATGTGTGGAAATATTTGAGATAATTATATTATCAGAATTCTGGCACTTGTTCTTGAACAAGAAAAACAAAGCACATATGCTAGGCAATGTGCTAAAATTCCAAAGTTTTGTGCTAATTTTTGCATTTTAAGTATATACCACATATTCTTCATATACTACCTATGCCACAAAATTAATCTATAGAATTATAAATGAATGGAGACTTTGTCACTCTTCAGAGAATTCAGATTTGTCTCTAAATCCAAATTTTTAAGAAGGCGTCTCCATTATATGGGGAAGTTTCCTACAAAAATTGTATACAAGTGAATGATCTCTCCTTGAGTGATTGGTGTTACTGTGTTTGCACCATGCCATAAAAAATCTTGAAAAAAGATATTACTTAGGAAAAAGATTATTGTATTTTAGAAGGCATAAATAATTTTTTGTGCATGTTGACAGCTTCAGGAAAGCCCGAAGAAGAAAAGAGGACTATATTGGAGAATGAACCTTATCATATTTGCTTTTAAAAGGTTTCTTTCATGTGTTCATTTTAATGACAAGAAACTTCTTTTAACAGTGACATTAGAGCATTGCACAACTGATAATACTTCAGTATGTTTTTCCTCCATCTTTTGATGAATATTAAATAAGATTCTGTTTTCTTTTTGATGAAAGAATCCCAAACTTTGACTTTCCGTCTCTCTTGATACCAGATCCTTCTTCTCTCACTAACCTCCTACCATTTCACTAAACTCCATTGCATTTTGCAATATTTTTTTTCCTGGATAGCCTAGTATGATTCTCTAGATTCACATTTATTTCCTTGCATACTTCTGAAATGAAACTGTGTGGGTGTTTCAATTCTGAATTCAACTTTCTATAATGGACCACCCAACTTAAAAATATTTTCACTGATGACTAACTACGTGGACCTTTTGTCTCCCAACTCCTCCTCCCTCCCTCCCAACACATGGTTCACCAGATTTACTCATTATCTTGCATTGTTAGGTCTAAAATGTATTTACACATGGAAACAAAATATGGTATAGGTATTTGGATGAGAAAATGGAAAGATAGGAGAATTTAGTCTTAAATCTGTTACTCTGAAAGTTACGTTATAAAAATAGAGCAAATACTTTATGCATTTTTTTCAAATGTATCATATCTTTCATAATTTTGTAACATTGTTTTTCTGTTCAAGAACTATTTCCTTTCTTTTATTTTCAAGAACAGCCCTGACAACTTTCCACACAAGTGAGCATGAGATCTAGGATGCCCTTATCTGAAAAACCCAAGTGTGTAGCACATGCTTCAAGGAGGTCAAAGTAGAACATATTGTGGAGATTGACATTAGATATATGGTAAGAAATGTTCTTCTAAAACAGAAGTGCTGGGGACCATTTAAGCCACAAGTTTCCAGAAGACAACTTTGCTACCACATGGACAGAATCAAACATAGAATGAGGCCAAAAGGAAAGTAGAACTGAGAGATGGAGAGAAAATATCAAGGCCTTGCTAACAGACTTTGAATCTCTGGATTCAGCTTTATTTGAAAACTATTCTCGAACTTTTCAGTTATATAAGCTAAGTACTTATTTTTTGTTATTATTTAAATAGATTGCTGATATGTTTCTGTCACTTGCAACTCATATTTTAATAATCAAGACTGCTTTAATTGAAAATGATAAGGATGCTAATGATAAAAGCAACAAAATAATAAAGATTTGCTTAAGGAATCATTTTTCTTCCCTTGCTGAGAAAATAAGATTTACAGAAATCTTTTCACTTTTGTTATATTAAAATCATTTTTTCCTAAGCTGATTTTCAGAGATATTGCTAATGAGTCTCCATACCAAGTAAACATTGTACTAAGTATTGTACATCACGCACAGTTCTCCCACAGCAGGATTCTCTGTAGCACAAATAAATATTTATATTTATTTTGATTACAATAGCATTGTAAATTGTATGATTATTCTTGTTTTAGGTCAAACAGGTGTACAACATATTAGTTTTAGGTATTCAACGTAATAATTTGATATTTGAATACACTACAAAGTGATCACCACACTAAGTCTAGTTACCATCCATCACCATATGATTGACCCTCTACATCCTTTACATCCAACCCCCAAATCCCTTTCCCTTTGATAACTATCAATCCATTCTCTATATCTATAAGGTTTTTTTGTTTATAGTTTTGTTTTTATATTCTACATATAACTGAAATCGTATGATTTGTGCATACACGTACATTCACAGTGGAATACACACACACACATACACACACATTTTCTTTATCCATTCATCTGATAGACACTTGGGTTGTTTCTGTATTTGGCTATTATAAATAATACTGCAATGAACACAAAGTGCATGTATCTTTTCAAGCTAGTGTTTTTGTATTCTTTTAATTTTTTGAGGAATCTCCATACTGTTTTTCACTGTGGCTTCACTAATTTACATTCCCACCAATAGTATACAAGAGTTCCTTTTTCTCTACATCATTTCATCACTGTTATTTCTCATCTTTTTGACAATAGCCATTCTAACAGGTATGAGGTGATATCTCACTGTTTTGATTTGCATTTCCCTGATAATTAGCAATGTTGTAAATCTTTTCATATGTCTGCTGATCATCTGTATGTCTTTTTTTTTTTTTTTTGAAACCTGTGTTTTGATCCTCTGCCCATTTTTTAATTAGATTGTTTGGGGTTTTTTTGCTATTGAGTTGAGTTCTTTATATATTTTGGATATTAACGCCTTATTGGCTATATGATTTGGAAGTATTTTCTCCCATCCAGTACATTGCCTTTTCACTTTGTTGGTGGTTTCCTTTGTTCTGCAGAAGATTTTTAGTTTGATGTAGTCCCATTTGTTTATCTTTGTTTTTGTTGCCTTTACTTTTAGAGTCAGATCCAAAAATCCAATGATAAGACTGATGTTCTCAAGGAGCTTACCACCCGTGTTTTCTTCTAGAAGTTTTATGGCATGAGGTCTTAAATTCCGGTCTTTAATCCATTTCTAGTTGATTTTTGTAAATGATGAAAGATAGTGGTCTAGTTTTATTCTTTTGCACATGGCTATCCAGTCTTCCTAATGCCATTTATTGAAGAGACTGTCCTTTCTCCATTGCACATTCTTGGTTCCTTTTTTGTATATTAATTGACCATATATGTGTAGGTTTATTTCTAGACTCTATCCTGTTCCATTGATCTATGTATCTGTTTTTATGCCAATACCATACCATTTTGATTACTATAGTTTTGTAAAATAGTTTGAAATCAGGGAGCTTGATGCTTACAGCTTTGTTCTTCTTTCTCAAGATTGTTTTGGCTATCTAAAATTGTTCTATTTCTGTGAAAAAATGCCATTGGAATATTGATAGGGATTGCATTGAATCTTCAGATTGCTTTGGGTAGTGTAAACATCTTAATAATATTAGTTCTTTCAATGTATTAAGTATGGAATATCTTTCCATTATTTGTGTCTTCAAATTCTTCCATCAATGTCTTATAGCTTTTGCTACACAGGTCTTTCACTTCTTTTTTTTTTTTTTGTTAGAACAACTCAACAAAATAAAATTCCGGTTTATTGTTGGACAACATTGTTTCACACATACATCAAGCAGGCCAAAATAAATAAATAAATAAATAAACAGCACCTTCATAGACAAAAAGGGAAAAAAAGAAACCTTTTATCTTTGGCCTTTTTCACCATCTCATACAAACCAACTACTTATAGAACAGATAAGTACATACATAAAAATAGTTACTGGAATGCTTGGAATAAGATTGTTTTTTTGTTGTTGTTTTTGCTTTTTTTTTTACAAGGTTTTTTTTTTTTTTCCCTTTTGAGATTATAATGAACATGGTCATACCACCAGTAAAGTCAGAAGTAGGACAGAAAACGCTCCGAAGTTTGGTTTGGTCATCTGAGATCATTAAAAATGGCTGACCCCTAACAATATGTACAAAAATATAAAATGTAAATAAAAAATACAAACAAATTTTCCTTTTTAAAGTACTTTTAAGAAAAAAAGCAGGGCCTTGGAACTTTTGGTTCTTTTTTCCTCCTGCTGCAAATTCATGTTGTGGTTTTGGTTGGGTGGCGGACAGTGTGTGTCATCTGCGGGTGGCGGTGCCCGTGTTGGGCAGGCGGGTGGGACTCTCTACTTGAAGGTGACCACGTTTAGATTCTGAGATGGGAAGTGGAGGGTGAATAGATCATGGTGGCCTTTTTTTGTTGTTGTTGTTAAGTTTAACTTTTCCTTCATCTTTATGACTGTTACTTTGAACTTTTTATCAAGTAGATTAGTTCTGTCCGTTAAAGTCTTTCTGAGGTTTTGTCTTGTTTTCTCATTTGGAACATATTCATTCCTCTGTCTCTTTATTTTATTTGGCTCTCTGTGTTTGTTTCTATGTATTATGTGAAACAGCCACCTCTCCTCAATGTGAAAGAGTAGCCTTGTGTAGAATATGAAATATTGTTCAAACTTGCCTGGCGCTTTGTTGTCTCTTGAGCTTTTGTGATTGTCTCAGTAGCTTGACTTATTCTTCCTAGGTCTTAACTGTTGAGGTTGTGCCAAAGGCAAGAATCTCAGTCAACACCTAGTTTCAGGCTGACTGAAATCCAGATCCTTAGGTAACTGCTTTCAGGCTATGTAAATACATACAGGGGATGTACGATTGTGGGACCACAATCGTAGACTCTGCTGATCTTCAGACCAAGAGATCTGGATGTGTCTTCTGCACCCACTTGCAAGAATTGGTGTTTCAGATGAGTGTATAAGTTTCTTTCTGGGAGGTACCCGTTTACTGTGGTGACGCCAAGGGAGGACACAAAGGTGGCGGCTACCTGCCCACGTTCCCTGAGAGCACCTCTGTAGCCTCTAGATGTGTGGCATACCTGAAGCTTTTATCTTCAGACTGAAGCTTCCACAAAAGTAAATGGGCTTTTTTATAGACCGACTAAGGCTGCATTTCAGTCTGCTCTTTGTGCAGGGCACAGGGTGTGATAGCCTGTCCTGAACTGTCTTTCTTTCTTTTTACTTTTTTAAGATTTTATTTATTTATTTGAACAGAAAGAGACACAGCGAGAGAGGGAACACAAGCAGGGGGAGTGGGAGAGGGAGAAGCAGGCTTCCCGCCGAGCAGGGAGCCCGATGTGGGGCTCACTCCCAGGACCCTGGGATCATGACCTGAGCCGAAGGCAGACCTTAACAACTGAGCCACACAAACACCCCCTGAACTGTCTTTCTGGTTGTAACAGTTGCATGCGGTCCAGGAACACAAGACCCTCTGACCTCCAGAGCATGCAATCAAGAGGCATCGTCTGTATGGATGGCATTTGCCCACTAATTTTAGCAAGGCTTTGGGAAAGTAATGATGGTCAGGCATGTCTGACCATAGTCATACAGGGGAAGAGTGCTAGAGTGGGGGACACCTACTACAGAGATGAACACTGAGCTAGGCATGCCTGCAGCTTTAACAAGGCTGTGTCTTGGGCACCGGTACTAGCAAGGGAGAGGGAGAGTGCAAAAATGGCACTCACCAGCATCTTCATCTTCAAAGTTCTACTAGTCCCACCCCTCCAGCAGATACTTCAAAACTGGCAAGTGTATCTCCTTCAATGATAAGCCGGTTACTTCTCAAACTACTGCCTTTGTGTTGAATCCCAGGACAAATGAGTCCATGCACAAGTCCCTCAGAGGAGTATCTTAGGGGCACCTGGCTGGCCCAGTCATTTAAGTGTTTGCCTGTCATGACCCTGGGGTCCTGGGATCCAGCCATATTGGGCTCCCTGCTCAGTGGGGAGTCTGCCTGTCTCTCTCCCTCTGCCCCTCTCCCCCACTCCTGTGCATGCTCTCTCTCTCATAAATGGATTAAGTCTTTTTTTTTTTTTAAAGGGAGTATCTCAGAACTCTCAGCCCCTCAGACCCTGTAGATGTAAGCCTGTTTGTTTCCAAAGCCAGACTTGTCTCTCAGATGCAAGTCTTAAAGTTTGGGGTTCCTGATGTGGGGTACAAACCTCTCACTTCTTGGAGAGAAGCTTCATAACTGTGAGTAGCCTCCTCATGGTGCGTCTGTGTGCTGGGTTGGGGTTTTAGGCAAGACCTTATCTCTATCTCTCCTCCTCATCTCAGTGTGGTCCTTTTATCCCTAGTTGTGGAAGGAGCTGTTCAGCTAATTTTCAGTTCTTTTTCAGTGGGAATTATTCCATATGTAGCTATAAATTTGGTATGTCCTTGTGAGGAGGTGAGTTCAGGCTCTTCCTCTGCATCCATTTTGGAACCGCCCTCCCATGGTTATTTGTAAAGTTCAAGAAGAGAGTGTCAAAAGAGCACTACCTTTTTTTAGATGTCTCAGCAGACTACAAAGCAATTTTTATGAAAGAGACAACCACACAGACTTAATTGTGGTTAATTTCTGCAAACCTTTATGTAAAATCCTCATATTTCAGTTCTTGTCAATATTTGATATTAGATCCAATCTGAAACAGAATTATAGAATAAAAAATAATATGGGTTTTTAAAATATATAGCTAATGTCTGGGTGATAGCTTGTAATAAAAGGATGGATTTATTTTTCCCTCATATGATCTTTATTCTCAACTGCAAACACAAAGTACTCCTACACTGAAAGATGACTAACACATCATTCTTAACGGCAGCTATGTTGTTGCCCCTATAGGTTAACATGTAGGTTTCAAAATGATTTATCCATTAGGACTTTGCACATAGTTGAGAAGAAGCAAAACAGGAAAGTAAAGCTCTTGTTACATCCAAAAGTGTGCTGTGTTAAATGCACATAGAATTTACAAACTTTAAAAATACTTAGAGACCAACTAGTAAATTTCTTCCTCACTTCCCACTCCCTACTACCATAATGAATCCTATCTATTAAAACATAAAATAATGTATCTAGTGCCCTGACTTCTGAAAAAATGGAATAGCATCCTAAGTAAATTAGACTCTAATGTGTTTTTAACATATTGGGCCATTAAAACCCAAAGAAAAACTTCAATACCACCTGTAAACAATATCCCAGGGTTTACAAAAAGTCTCATCAAAAGTTAAACAGGGGAGCCTGGGTGGCTCAGTGGTTAAGCATCTGCTTTCAGCTCAGGTCATGATCCCAGGGTCCTGGGATTGAGCCCCGCATCAGGCTCCCCACTCAGTGGCGAGTCTGCTCCTCCCTCTCCCGCTCCCCCCACTTGTGTTCCCTCTCTCACTGTCTCTCCCTCTGTCAAATAAATAAATAAAATCTTAAAAAAAAAGTTAAACAGATTCTATTTTCTCTTATTACCTCTCAGAAAATGCATAGGGAATGAGATAGTATTAATGAAACCAAGACAAATCATTCAGGTTATAGATTCACCTTGTGTGAGCTTGTACATTCCTTGAAGTCAAATATATAAATGTAAATGTAAATGTAAACCCCAGCTCAGGATTTTTCTCACAGGAGCTGGGTAAACATAGATCTTTACCAAAAGAGATTTGGTCTTCTTGAGAATGTTAATAATGCTCCCTCCCTGATCCCTCACCCATCAGAGTTTGGCTGATCACATAGAAAGGTAAGATTATCTTGTTTTTTCCTACAGACAGAACAGTGATTTAGCACTTTACCAACTTGCGTGTGTGTCATATGTACTGAAAATCACTCTTTTATATTACTCTGACCTTGCAGGATATAAAGTAATGTTAAGGTCAAAAATAGCACTCACATAAGTACTTTCTCATCTGCAAAGAGTGTTCACATGTGTTACCTCACTTATCTATAAATATATCACAACTAGTCTAAAACCTCCACAATGTTCTCCAGATTTTTAAAAATAAAAGGCAGTTAATTATTAATGTCCCACTAGTCTATCAGTTCCATTCAAACAATATTGATATGAACTTACTAAATGCTGGGAATTATGTATTTGGAGGTTGTGTTGTGATGATGATAATGATAACTGGGATCATATAATGATGATCATGATGATCATAAAGATGGAAATGCTAATTGTAGCATTTTAAGAATGGTTTTCATGTGCTATGTTCTCATATATATCAGGATCTATTTCTGCAATCTCGAGTTTGTTTTCACTGCTTTACTTTCCATTTCAATGCCAATGATGTCTTCTAGAGTCTATTCTTTTCCAAAATTTTCTCAGGGATTCTTAAGCATTTATTATTATTTTTCTTTTTTTCATTTTTTCCTATTTATTTATTTATTTTTATGACGTAGTGTTCCATGATTCATTGTTTGCATATAACACCCAGTGCTCCATTCAATATGTGCCCTCCTTAATACCCATCACCAGGCTAACCTATCCCCCCACCCCACTCCCCTCTAGATTATTTTTTAATATAAATTATAAGGTCTTTCTTACTTGTCAATTCCTCTCAAACTCCTCCTTTCCTTCCCCAAAAGTTCAGCTCTATTGGGATTCTATGAGAATGGTATTAACATTTACTCATTAATTTTGGAACAACTGGCACATTAATGGTATTAAGGCTTCCTGTTCAAGACTATGATATGGTTTTAATTGGTTCATTGTGTTTTATGTTTTTCAGTAAGATGGTATACATGTAGATCCTGTGCCTTTATTATTAAATGCATTCACGTACATTTTATAATTTTTGTAGCTAATATGAATGGAAGATGTTTTAAAATGGATCAAAATCATGTATTAATTAAACACAATCCAAGGCCACTCAGTCCCCAAAGCGTGACTCACTCTCTATTCTCTTTCTCACCCAATAATATTATGCCCAGCCATATCATATAATTTATTGGAGACTGCAGTGAGATTAAATGCCATTAAGATACTCCAAGGTGCCAACGTCCAGATGCTAACATTTGAATACACACTCCCGTGAACTTTGCAAAACGAAATTTAAGTCTATATATAATCCACTTTCTTACTCAAGAAATCAAGTTATTCTTACTCTTTTAATCAAAATTTGAAGAAACAGAAGTGTATCCTCTCCAACTTCTTTAGCTCAGTCTGAGCTGGAATGATTCTTCATGCTTGAGTAAACCTGGGTTCTATCAGCAACTACAGTTTGCACTGTTTCTGTCTGGAATAAGTCAACTTCTTTTCATGGTCTGAGAAGTTGTATTAGTTCAATTGCAATTTGTAGGGCTTCACTTATTAAACAATTCAAAATATTCATAAGATACAAAAATCATGATTCTCCTCACATTAAGGTAACGAGCCAATCCTTACTTCTAAAAACAGTTCTCCAGAAAAAAAAAAAAAAAAGGTCCCAGAACCCAGTATTTAATGATGCCAAAGACCAGAGAAGAAGCTCCTTTTGAGTGAATGAGAAAATTTTCTTGGTTGTAGCCTTGCCAGGACACCAGTCAGTCTGTTCCAGGTGTTCTAAATCCATGACGTGTGAATTTAAACTCAGTTGGGAGAATTCTTCCAGCAAGAAGTTAATTTTGGTGCTCTGCAATCACATTTCTGAGGGGATAATCCATTTATGCATCCAGGCTCCTGTCTCTGACAGGGACACTTAGCCTGCTTACAAAGTTTAGAAGTTTGCAAAGGTGGCAGCTCAGATACCAGGTGCATACTCTCTTGTAAATATTCATTCTCAGTCCTGTGCCATCGTGGACATTTCCAGTGCCTCTTGCCAAGAAACCCACCCCCTAGCAAAGTTTTCTTTCCCAACCTGGAGTTTACCAATTTAGTGTCACCCTGAAACTGTGAAGTAGGAAATGATTTTGAGTTTGTGGACAAGCTTCATGATTTGCTTCCTACACTTATTTTCTTGGTCCTATGTGCAGAAGGGAATGTGGTTCATCTGGTCCAGAGGTATCTGGCAGTAACAATTTAAAGCGAAAGACCCGGTAATGCTTAGAGACATATGCAGAAGTTCGCTACCTGGCAATTTAGAAGCAGCAAATACTGTATTTCCCACTAATACCTAAGAGGACTGTACTCTTCCTTGCGATGGAATATTTGCCTCAGCCAGAAAAAGAAAAAGAGGAGGAGGCTGCAGCTTCCTGAATCTGGAACTCTGCCCTTTCTAAGCCCTGGAGCTTTGAGTCTGCCAGACTCTGAACCTCTGCTGAGAACTGAGTGGCCCCATCCCAGTTTGCTGAGGCGCCCACATTCTATCTCTGATTTCATCTTTCACAGTCCCCTCTCATTGACAGCCCTTCTTGAATACCTTCTCTGAGGCCCAGGGACCTTTGTCTAAATTTCTGCCTCCAGGAAAATAAAGCCATTTACTTTTGGATTAAAAAAAAAAAAAAAAAAGCAAGCTACAATCACCTACCACAGCCAAAATACCACGAGGTTGGGCTAAAGTATTTCAATTTATTCAATCACAGAATGTAAAAACTCATATGAACCTAAAACTGACCTCTACAAATCACCACAGTCAGAGCACCAAGGCCCAAATTACATACCCTGAAACCACCAAGGCTTTCCATGTATATGCTTTGCTCTCCCAAATTCCATTCTTTTGGTTTTAATTTTCAATATTTCTGGCTGATACATTTAATGTTGGGGTTTTAACAAAGCCACCACAAAATTACTATTGTTCCTCCCTTATCCTGGCGCAATCTGAGGAAGCTGAGAAAAAAAAAAGTCAAGGCCTCAAAATGGAGGTTAAAATAATAATAGAGACCTAGTTGACCAGAGTGGCTCTCAGTAGGTGAGCCAAATGCTCCTGCTAATCCTGAACCTCAGAGCTAGGCAGATTTACCTGCCTGATTATGGGCAACAAGAGGAATGGAGGAAAATATATGCTCTTTGAGGACAACCTTAGTAGCAAAAGAGAAAAGAGTGAAATTAAACCAAGCATGTAGATATTCTTCCCCAAGTAACCAATTAGTTATGTCAACTTCACCTTTACTAGGGTAGAATGAATGAAGAAGTGGAGAAAGGCCAGAGTATGCAAAGGGAAGATACCTCCTCTTGAAAGTGTGCAGTGGGAAATGGCATTCCCCTCCAGACAAAAAGGTCAGTAACATATGGAACTTCCAGTGTTAAATAACTTCCATATGGAAACCATGGATGTTTGGTTCTAAGACTCTTGCTGTTTTCATAATGACCTGCTGTCTTTGTAACTTCACCACTCAGTCTGATAGCCTTATTAGAATTATTAGTTGTCATCACTGTGGTGATGAGATTACATTTCAAGTATGGAATTCTATGTATCTATTTATATCTCAAGAAAAGCCTTGCTAAGATTACTTCATTTCCTGTAATAGTGTGCTCTGAGGCCACTGGCATATTTTTAACTGAAAGGCAGAATTATCCATTTAATTATTTTATCATATGTTTTTGTTCATTTCATTGACTAATAATTAAAATCAATTCACTGGGGTTTGGGCAACATACTAGAACTTCTTAAAATGATTGAAATTATCTGCAATTACAGTATTCCTTATTCAAGAGTTTTTTTTAGGAGTCACCAATTCTAAAAGTTTTGAAATATATCAACTTTAAATTAAAAAAATACGATTAAGGTATTGATCTTATAACACCTAAAACCTTAAAAAGTGTGTCCATACACATCAATTTCACTTAAAACTTCACATCATTCTAAGACATAAGTATTATCATTCTCTTTGCCAGGGATGGAAACTGAAGTTAAAAGGTGGTGAATGACTCTCCAGAGTTATACTACTTAAGAAATGGCATAGGCTTGAACCTAGACTGTTATGACTTCTAGGTGAGTGTTTGTTTCATGACATGGGCTTCCTGTATGCCACAAAGAGGAACTCTCACATTATGATTATTGCAGAAAAATATAATGGCCACTCATTATCTCAAGGATCATTGAAAACAAGATGAAAGAATGATGTGGGCTTTCAATTATTCATGTGAAGAGAAAAATTTCCAGATATGGAAATCTATATTCTTTATATTACTATACTAGTAGCAATAGAGACAGGAAGATTGTGTCCCTTCATGAGAGAGGAAGGTCTTCTTGAAAAAGACACATCATCCCTGATGATATTGAATCTGCTTCTTTTGCCATCTTTGAGACTTGGCCTCTAAAGATTTTTTTGTTTGCTTATGTAAGGGGATAATAATTACATTTTTCTTGGGATATGATTGGTAGTTTCTTTTTTCATCAAACTTATTTTCTGGAAGTCTCTGCAGAAAGCATGAGGCTTTTAAGATTTCTAGAGCCCAGAAGAAAGGATTTAGAGGGTTATTTATCTTTCTTTCCCACCTTCTTTCTCCTGGATCTATTCTCTTTTCTGACTCAATAAGGTCTTCTCTCACTTTTCTCAATGAGTGAATAATGAACGAGACAATGAATAAATGAGACTATAGAATGGAATGGGGAGAAAGCAAGTGGGAAAAAAAAGTTACCCTAGAAATGGAGGTGGATGTTGGTGAGGATGCGGAGAAAGGGGAACCCTCTTACACTGTTGGTGGGAATGCAAGCTGGCGCAGCCACTCTAGAAAACAGTATGAAGGTTCCTCAAAAATTTGAAAATAGAGTTACCATTTGACCCAGCAATTG